>NW_016835360.1:0-470 GCF_001698545.2 Rhinopithecus bieti | reverse complement strand
TGTCTGTCTGTCTGTCTGTCTGTCTATCTATCTGTCTATCTGTCTGTCTGTCTGTCTATCTATCTGTCTGTCTGTCTGTCTGTCTATCTATCTATCTGTCTGTCTGTCTGTCTGTCTGTCTGTCTATCTATCTATCTGTCTGTCTATCTATCTGTCTGTCTGTCTGTCTATCTATCTGTCTATCTGTCTATCTATCTATCTATCTGTCTGTCTGTCTATCTATCTATCTATCTATCTATCTATCTATCTATCTGTCTATGTATCTATCTATCTATCTATCTGTCTGTCTGTCTGTCTGTCTGTCTGTCTGTCTATCTGTCTGTCTATCTGTCTATCTATCTATCTATCTATCTATCTATCTATCTATCTATCTATCTGTCTATCTGTCTATCTATCTATCTATCTATCTATCTATCTATCTATCTATCTATCTAGCTGTCTATCTGTCTGTCTATCTATCTATCTATCTG
>NW_016835359.1:0-330 GCF_001698545.2 Rhinopithecus bieti | reverse complement strand
GAAGCTTTCTGAGAAACTCCTTTGGGATGGGTGAATTCATTTCACAGTGTTATACCCCCTTTTAATGGGGGAGTTTCCTAGCACTCATTTTGTGGAATGTCATAGATGATGTCTTGGATATCATTGAATCCCAAGGTGAATAAGGAACTATCCTCAGACAAACCTGCAGCGAAGCCTTCTCAGAAACTTCTTTGCTGTGGGAGAATTAAACCAACAGAGTTCCAGCACTCTTCTCACTGAGAAGCTTGCGAACCGACATTTCACAGAATCTGCAATTGGACACACGGTGGCGCACGGAGACCACAAATAAACTCATCATAAAAAAAGAAA
>NW_016835358.1:0-554 GCF_001698545.2 Rhinopithecus bieti | reverse complement strand
CGAAGCAAACACACTTGTCTATGAACTGAGCTGGCATGCCGACATTGATGCACGACCTCGGCAACTCCATCATGTCCACTATGATTATGGTCCAAGAGTGCGGCTGGTGGGAAACCCACAGACTACTGAAACTGTGTGCCCCGTGGTGTCTGTGGGGCAGATTTCTTCTTTCTGTTTTATAAAGTATTCGTTAGGTTAGCTGGTCAGTGATTATAGGAATTGTTTTTATGAAATTTAGTAGTGCACACAAAGCAATTTTCAATTTTCAAATTAGTGAATTTTCAATTTCACTAATTCCATTAGTGTATTAAGTTTTATTGAGTGTTAGAACATTCCATTTTGTTCTTATAAGTGCAGAAACTTACATAGGCCTATTTTTATTTTTATTTTTTATTTTTTGAGATGGAGTTTCACTGTTATCACCCAGGCTGAAGTGCAGTGGTGCAATCTTGGCTCATTGCAGCCTCCACCTCCCGGGTTCAAGTGATTCTCCTCTCTCAGCCTCCCAAGTAGCTTGGATTACAGGCATCTGCCGCCACACCTGGCTAATATTT
>NW_016835357.1:0-524 GCF_001698545.2 Rhinopithecus bieti | reverse complement strand
TGAAGCAGACAGGCTTGTCTGTGAACTGAGCTAGCATGCTGGCATTGATGTGCGACCTCGGCAACTCCATCATGTCCACCATGATTATGGTCCAAGAGTGCAGCTGGCAGGAAACCCACAGACTACTGAAACTGTGTGCCCCGTGGTGTCTGTGGGGCAGATTTCTTCTGTTTTATAAAGTATTCGTTATGTTAGCTGGTCAGTGATTATAGGAATTGTTTTTATGAAATTTAGTAGTGCACACAAAGTAATTTTCAAAGGTAATTCCATTAGTGTATTGAATTTTATTTAGTGTTAGAACATTCCATTTTGTTCTTATAAGTGCAGAAATTTACATAGGCCTACTTTTATTTTTATTTTTTTATTTTTTGAGATGGAGTTTCACTGTTATCACCCAGGCTGAAGTGCGGTGATGCAATCTTGACTCATTGCAGCCTCCACCTCCCGGGTTCAAGTGATTCTTCTCCCTCAGCTTCCCAAGTAGCTGGGATTACAGGCATCTGCCGCCACACCTGGCTAATTTT
>NW_016835356.1:0-1414 GCF_001698545.2 Rhinopithecus bieti | reverse complement strand
TAAAGCTTTTAAAATACGTGCACACCTTACTACACATAACAGAATTCATACTGGAGAGAAACCCTACAAATGTGAAGAATGTGGCAAAGCCTTTAACCGATCCTCATCCCTTACTGTACATAACAGAATTCATACTGGAGAAAAACCTTACAAATGTAAACAATGTGGCAAAGGTTTTAGTGAGAATCCTCATCCCTTACTAAACATAAGATAATTCATACTACAGAGAAACCCTACAAATGTGAAGAATGTGGCAAAGCCTTTAACAAGTCCTCAATTCTTAACATACATAAGATGATTCATACTAAAGAGAAACCACAAACCTTAAAGATGTGACAATGCTTTTTACGAAATCTCAAACTTTTTTAAATTTGAAAGAAATCATGCTGGTGAGAACTAGAAATGTGAAGAATATGACAAAGCCTTTAAAGGCTATTTAAATAGTTGTCTCACTTGATTGTAGGTAAGATACTTTATACTCGAGAAAACTCCTACAAGTGTGAAGAATGTGGCAAAACTTAACTAATGCTCATACCTTAGTGCACAGGAAATAATTTATTTTTGAGACAAATTGTACAAATATAAAGAATGTGACAAAGCCATTAATAACTGCTCACATCTTAACATCAGAGAGCTAATACAAACATTAAAGGTGCAATTACTCTCAAAAGATCTTCCAGAAAATAGAAGCCTTTAAAATGTATGAAATTTATTGCTGTAAATTCTTATGGCTTACAATTCAGAATCTCTACATGCAATTTTTTTTAAAAATTTTTCTGGTACTCATACTAGACCCATGATTTTCTTGATTCTTATTTCTTTTTTTTTCTTTTTTCTTTTTTTTGGTATGTACCATTTTAGTTTTTATTAATAAAATAGAAAGCTAAACTAAGAGAACTGCTTTATTCTTGCATCTAATCTGACCATATATTGGAGTAGCAATTCTTTATAAAAGGACTTAGGTGAGAACTGTCAATATATCAGTTCCATCAAAAACTCTAGGTTGGAATATCTTAAAAAGAGCAAGTTAAATATGAGAAAGCACAGAAATCTCTCCCTCAAACAAGAGGGGCTTCCTTTAATAGTCTTTAATATAGCTCATTTGCAATTGTATGAAAATCCATCAAGATCAATCATGTTGCACAATCCCTAAAGGATAAAACTGAGGGAACTCATGGATAATTTTCACAGCTTCGTTGTAAAGTCCAGGATCAAAAGGATGGTTATCTTCTTTAAACTGGACATAAGATGTACACAAGATGGTGGCCTTGGCAGTTACTCTTCCAACCACTTCCATAATTCCAGAGATTTCTTCATCAAGGGGTTCCCATCAACTCGATGGTTCCATTTTTTCCTTCTCCATCTGAAAGAATAAACATTTTTCCAGTGGGATGAATCTTTTCCAGCCTCCCTA
>NW_016835355.1:0-994 GCF_001698545.2 Rhinopithecus bieti | reverse complement strand
TTTCTTTCACCGTAAACTTCATTGCACTCAGAAGTATCCCACTGTTGATTACAAGAAAACTGTGTTAGCAAACTGATCACTGAAGAGAAACATGTAACTCTGTAAATTGCATTCACACATCGCAATGCAGTTTCTCAGAATGCTTCTTTCCAGTTTTTATCTGAGGATATTTCCTTTTTCACCGTAGCCCTCACTGAGGTCCCAAATATCACTTCGCTGAATCCACGACAACTGTGTTAGCAAACAGTTCCAAGAAGGGAAGGGTGGAACTCTGTGTGATGAAGTCACACATCAGAAAGCAATCTCTCAGAAAGCTTCTCTCTAGTTATTATCTGAGGATATTTTTCACCCTGTGCCCCAATGGGCTCCCAAATACCATTTTGCAGATTCCATGAAAAGAGTGTTAGCAAACTGCTTCCTGAGGACTAAGTTGGAACCCTGTGAGATGAATTCACAGATCACAAAGAAGTTTCTCAGAAAGCTTCCTTCACGTTTTTAGCCGATGGTTGTTTGGAGGAACGGAGGCAAGATGGCGCAATTCCGGGTTCTTCATCGTCAGCTTTCCTGCACCCGGGAAAGACACAGGTGGACTGCCCAGTCACATCCCGACCTCCAACGGAGAAAAACCGGAATCTGCCTACCCACGCCCACTGCCCGGCCCCCAACCCTCCTACATCCCACCCACTGCCCTCCCACTCCCAGGCCCAGGACATAAAAGCCGCTCCCAGCCAGCACACTGCGTGCAATTCCTCAGACCTCACTCCTGTCGGGACTGTAGGAACTCCGAACGAGAGCTCCACCGGATGACTCCCCCGACCTCCCCTGCTGGAGACCAACGGACCTCACCCCTCCCCCACACCTTCCTTCCTGAAGCTAGGGGACCAAAAATAAATATGCAGTTTTGCTCCTAGCCTTGACTACTCGCTGGTCATTTAATACTCGCCCTAGCTTTCAAGAAAGCAAATCAGATTCCTAGAAAGGAAATCAGCTTCCT
>NW_016835354.1:0-637 GCF_001698545.2 Rhinopithecus bieti | reverse complement strand
AGGGGAAGAGAGGCCTGGAGCCTTTCCAATTTCTGGGGATGTCCAGCTCCTCCTGGGTCCTGTTTTATACCACAGATACCATCCTAACCTTCTCTCCTTTCCTCCAGGCCTGCAGCTGGCCGCAGACATAGCCAGCCTCCAGAACAGCATTGACTGAGGTCGAAGCCAGCTCCGGGGGCTCCAAGAGAAACTCAAGCAGCTGGAGCCTGGGGCTGCCTGACATGCACGCACAGAGGCAGGGCAGTGAGCTCAGCTGTTCTCTGACATCGCTATTTGATCTCAGGCCTTCTTCCTTCACAAATAGCCCTTGCCCCTACCCCACACCAGCTAATGCCCACTCTGTCCCTGCTCTGTATGTTTCCTTAGGTGTGAAGTTTGAAGAGGCAAACTAATTTTGAAAGCCACTATTTTGAAACCATTCCGAGGCCTGAGTTCCCATAGGACACACTCATGTGGGCAGGTACACGTTAGTCAACAACTGGAACTGCCTCTTGGATCACTCAGCTGTGGTTTCGTGGCTGGATGACAGAACACTGTGCGAAGGGAGGTGGTGGGGGACAGGAAGTAGTGCTTCATGCTTACTACATCCTCCAAATTGTCTTTGCTGGAGGAGAAACCCATACTGGGCCAAAAGATC
>NW_016835353.1:0-1291 GCF_001698545.2 Rhinopithecus bieti | reverse complement strand
AGGACAATATGACTTGAGTCCACAAGGATACAAACACCTGAGTAGCTGGGCAGCCCTTGGCAGGGTCTAAGCCAGGAAGTAAAATGATCCGGCCTAGATTTTTAAGGGAACTCTAGGAAGAGGCCTAGGTTTTTAAAATCCTGTCTCTTTATCTTACCATAAGAGGCTGAGCCTCTCTTCATTTTTTGGAAGGGCCACTTGTGTTTTCTGTTTTGGGAACTTCATTTTTCTACTGGGTTGTTGATCTTTGCAATAATTTCTAGGAGCTGTTTATGTTTAGAGGTAATTGGTCCTATGTTCATATGTATGAGATGTAAGTCTTATTTTCCAGTTTATCTTTTTGGTTGTGATTTTTTTGACTTTTTATTATAAAATAAAACATATTACATGAAACCACACAGAACAGTTGAATAGCTTAACGAATAACTACGGTGAAAGCTGTGGTACCCACTACCCAACCTTTGTGTTTTTTGATCATTATTTGTACATACAGTTGAATGTATCCAGCTGTCACATGATTCTGAATTTGGGCTTGTAACTGATAAGGCAATCAGGGAATTCTCCAGCATTTTCAAGAACCTCTGTGGTTTCGGTTGAAACATCCAGTGAGTCATGGCCAGCTTTTCCACCGTCCGCCCACGTGCTGTATGTTGGTTAATGCTGCCCTTTTGTTTTGCTAACTCCAGTGTAAACCCAATGTAATTTGGGGGTTTTCATTCTGTTCGGTGGACATTACTGTCAACACACCCGTACTACATTGTTTTACTTCTTGAACTTTAACATAATCCCTGTAGGGCAGATTTGCCATTGGTTGAGGGGTGGTTTATTGGCCTGTTGACCTTGAGTTGTCAGGGAAAAGACTAAGGGAGGAACTCAAATGGAACCCCCGTGACTGCAGGAAAAAAGGCTATCTGCCCCCAGCCCTCACCAAAGGTTTCCTTTCATAACAAGATCCTATCCACAAGGTGCCCGTTAGTGAGATTCTGAAGCCAAAGTAAGGAAAAAAATAAGTCAGTTTTGCTGGGGCCACAAATTCTTCAACGAGGAGGTGCGAGCCCATGGAGCACGTCCTTGGCTGCTGGTCGTGGGCGGGCACTGGGGTGGGCAGGCGCTGCCCACTGCGGGCTCCGGGCTGGACTCGCAGGTCGGGTGGGGGTGGGGCCATGGGCTCTGCAAATGGGATTGATGAAGACAGCAAATCTTCAGCAAAGCATCCTTAACTCGCTGTCCTGATCTTCTGCCCTAACTCCAGCTCTGGGGGAGACCGCCAGGAAAGGGGGTTCTGCCTGCC
>NW_016835352.1:0-470 GCF_001698545.2 Rhinopithecus bieti | reverse complement strand
TGTTTGGCACCATTTTGGCTCCCACACACCTGTAAGTGTCCCCTCTGCCTACCTGCCCTATATCAGATGATCCAGGGAATCAGGCCTTGAGCTAGACAGTCCATTTGAATCCCCCATAGCACACCTGACGACATCCTCATTGCTCCTTCCCTTAGTCACTTTTCCTCGAATGTCATTTTATTTATCCATCAGTCATTTTATCTTATTTTCTGCCCCGATATGTGTTTGCTTTGCAGTTTTGGCTTTGGCTCGCTGCTAATTATGTTTGTGCAATTGTTTAAGGCAGGACACTTGGTTGTAAGAATTCTCCCATTCTGTTGACTCTAAGAAGCCAGAGTCACATTGTTCTATGGCCCCAACCAGGCCTTTGGGGCTCACTGTTGGTCACCCCACTGAGGCTCCAGGATTTCCTGCACTGCTCAGCCCCTGGATATTCCAGGGCTTCCTGGCATTTGGTGTGGGGACACTCC
>NW_016835351.1:0-546 GCF_001698545.2 Rhinopithecus bieti | reverse complement strand
TTATGTCTGTATTTCATACCTATATCTATTATATCTATTATGTCTATATTTTATGCCTATATCTATTATATCTATTATTTCTAAATTTATACCTATATCTATTATCTATATTTGATACCTATATCTATTATAACTATTATGTCTATATTTTATAACTATATATTATGTCTATATTTTACACCTATATCTATTATATCTATTATGTCTATATTTTATACCTCTATCTATTATATCTATTATGTCTATATTTCATACCTATATCTATTATATCTATTATGTCTATATTTTATACCTATATCTATTATATCTATTATGTCTATATTTTATACCTATATCTATTATATCTATTATGTCTCTATTTTATACCTATATCTATTATGTCTATATTTTACACCTATATCTATTATATCTATTATGTCTATATTTTATAACTATATATTATGTCTATATTTTATATCTATATCCATTATATATATTATGTCTATATTTTATATCTATATCTATTATGTCTATATTTTACACCTATATCTATTATATCTATTCTGT
>NW_016835350.1:0-962 GCF_001698545.2 Rhinopithecus bieti | reverse complement strand
CTCAACTGTGACCGCCACCTTATGGTAGTATTCTTACATTTCCCCACCTGTCCCTTGTGCTATTCTTGTCATCATTTTACTTCCACATGTTATAAACCCCACAGTATGTTACTAGTTTTGCCTCAAGTATTTCTAGACATCAAAAAATGAGAAAATAGGATCTTTTTGATTTATCCATGTATTTATGATGTCAGTGGTCTCCATTCCTTTGTGTAGATCCAAATTTCTATCTAGTGTCCTTTTTCTTCTGACCAAAGAGCTGCTTGTAACCCTTCTCAGAGTGCAGGCCTGCTGGTGATTAGCCTGGCTTTTGTGTGAAACAGTCTTTATCTTGTCTTCATTAAAGTTTTTGAAAACTTTTTATTCTGTTTTTTCTTTCTTTCTTTCTTTCTTTCTTTTATTGTAGAAATGAGGCCTCACTATATTGCCCAGGCTGGTCTCAAATTCCTGGCCTCAGACAATCCTCCTGCCTCAGCCTCCCAAAGTGCTGGGGTGATTACAGGCATGAGCCACTACACCTGGCCTCACTGACTTTAACTGCTTTTAATCCCATATCTGCACAGTTGACTTTTTCATCTCTAGTAATACTTTTTTGTTTTATTTTGAGACAAGATCTCACCATGTTGCCCAGGCTGGAGTACAGTGGCGCAATCACAGCTTACTGAAACCTCAACCTCCTGTGTTCAGGTGATCCTCCTGCCTCAGCCTCCTGAGTAACTGGGACTACAGGTTCATGCCACCATGCCTGGCTAATTTTTAAATTCCTTATAGAGATAGGTCTCCTTACATTGCCCAGGCTGGTCTTGAACTCCTGGGCTCAAGGAATCCTTGTGTCTAAGCCTCCCAAAGTGCTGGGATTACAGGTGTGAGCTACTGCACCCAGCCTGTGAGTTTTTTTTTTTTTTTTTCAATATATCTTCCATTTCTCTCTTCTCATCATATTCAGATTTTTCTAGCCTTCC
>NW_016835349.1:0-469 GCF_001698545.2 Rhinopithecus bieti | reverse complement strand
TTGTAGATGTGTGGTGTTATTTCTCAGGCCTCTGTTCTGTTCCATTGGTCTATATCTCTGTTTTGATACTAGTACCATGCTGTTTTGGTCACTGTAGCCTTGTAGTATAGTTTGAAGTCAGGTAGCATGATGCCTGCAGCTTTTCCCTTCTGCTTAGAATTGTCTTGGCAAGGCAGGCTCTTTTTTGGTTCCATATGAACTTTAAAGCAGTTTTTTCCAATTCTGTGAAGAAAGTTATTGGTAGCTTGATGGGGATGGCATTGAATCTATAAATTACCTTGGGCAGTATGGCCATTTTCACGATATTGATTCTTCCTAACCATGAGCATGGAATGTTCTTCCATTTGTTTGTGTCCTTTATTTCATTGAGCAGAGATTTGTTATTCTCCTTGAAGAGGTCCTTCGCTTCCCTTGTAAGTTGGATTCCTAGGTATTTGATTCTCTTTGTAGCAATTGAGAATAGGAGTTC
>NW_016835348.1:0-899 GCF_001698545.2 Rhinopithecus bieti | reverse complement strand
CTTCAGTTCAAAACGTGACAGAAGCTTTCTGAGAAACTTCTTTGTGTTCTGTGAATTCGTCTTACAGAGTTACAGCTTAGTTCTCTGGAAGCAGTTTGCTAAATCTCTTTTCGTGGAATCTCCAGGCTGAGATTTGGGATCCCCTCGGGGCCCATGGTGAAAAAGGATATATCCTCAGATAATAAGTAGAGAGGAGCTTTCTGAGAAACTGCTTTCTGATGTGTGACTTCATAACACAGAGTTCCACCCTTCCCTTCTTGGAGCAGTTTGCTAACTCTGTTATCTTGTGTTCTGAAAGTGATATTTGTGAGCTCATTGAGGGCTATGGTGATAATGGAAATATCTTCAGATGAAAACTGGAAAGAAGCCTTCTGAGAAACTGCATTGCGATGTGTGTATGCAACTCACAGGGTTACACTTTATTCTTCAGTGTTCAGTGTGCTAACACCGTTTTCTGGAAGTCTGCAATGGAATACTTCTGAACGCAATGAAGCTTACGGTGACAAAGGAAATACCCTCAGTTGAAAACTGCAAAGTGACTTTCCTAGAAAATTATTGGTGATGTGTGAATTCATCTCACAGAGTTACACTTATGTTTCCGGCAATGGTCCATTATCACTGTTTTTGAGGAAACTGAGAAGGACTTCTTTGCATCGCATGAGGCTTACGCTGATAAAGGATATATCATCAGTTCAAAACGTGAAAGAAGCTTTCTGAGAAACTTCTTTGTGATCTGTGAATTTCTCTCACAGAGTTACAGCTTAGTTCTCAGGAAGCAGTTTGCTAACACTCTTTTCGTGGAATCACCAAAGTCAGATTTGGGATCCCATAGGGGCCCATGGTGAAGAAGGAAATATCCTCAGATAATAAATAGAGCGAAGCTTTCTGAAAGATTGCTT
>NW_016835347.1:0-468 GCF_001698545.2 Rhinopithecus bieti | reverse complement strand
AACATTTTACTCCACTATCAATTTTTACGAAGTTTATTGTGATCATTAATATTGATTATTAGTATTAATATTTATTATATTTATTAATATCGATAATTAATAGACTTGTTCCTGATATCCAACGGGGGAGGATGATATTACTGTAAACATCACAAAAGGTGTACACGCACCCAGTGACATTGTTTCAAATTTCTGCCCAAGAGGGGAGGATGAGACCGGCAATATGGCTGGGAGTAGATACACACCTGGGATATTGTAATTAATATTCAGGGGGAAGTGTGTGATATGTCTCCCAATACAGGCGGGGCGTGGCGGCTGCTGGGGGCCCGGATCGCGGGGTTTGGGTCCCCCACCACCAGGCGATCGGGCGCCGCCAGCCGCCGGGGGGCGTGGCGTGGCGACTTCTGGGGGCCCGGATCGACGGAGGTGGGTCACTCCCCGGTGATCGGGGGCCCTCAGCCACCGGGG
>NW_016835346.1:0-994 GCF_001698545.2 Rhinopithecus bieti | reverse complement strand
CTCCACAGGGACTGGAGACTGAGGTGGGTAGTTGACCATGTATATGGGATGGGGCCTCAGTAAAGACTGAACGCTAAGTCTCAAGCTTCCTTGGTTGACAATACTCTGTGCTTGTTATTGCACACTGCTTCCTGGAGGAGTTATCTCTGTCCGTGACTCTGCCAGAAGAAGACAGATGGAAGCTCCACCTTTACAACACTCCTGGACTCTGCCTTGTGCATATTTTCCTGATTTATTTTATCTGTATCTTTTCACTGTAATAAACTATAAATGAGTATAACAATAAACTGTGCATGAGTATAATAGCTTCTAGTGAGTTCTGTGAATCCTTCTAGTGAATTATCAACAAATGTTACTAAACAAATGTAACATGTAACTACTCAGAAAGGCCGTCTAGGATTTGGCCTAAAGAAGGGAGATGTTTTGGACTTTTCATAGTTCTAAATTGTCTTTCTTTGTGCAGGGATTTAGCTAAGCAGCTGTATAGAATTTCAAAAGAGGAAATGTGAACTTAAAGCCCAAATCAAATATGAAACTATTCACTTGTCGTGGTCTATTGATTTCATATATTCATAGAAAGCAGATTTTTTTTTAAAGCTGCTAATCTCATTCGTATTACATCAATAGTGTAAAGGCTGAGAGAGCACCAGGAATGTATAGAGGCCCATTCTACTACATCTAAGTTACTCTACCTAATAAAATGTCATAATGTATGTGTTTATATGTGACTCTTGACCTCACCACGACTAAGTCAGTTAATCTGTTTCAGCTACATTAAAACAATTTCCAGACATCTATGCTTTCATTTATAATTCTAATCAGTTATTTCAATACTGTATGGAGATAGAAGTAGTCTACTTTTCTTACCACTGCTGTGTATACATGATTTGGTTCAGAACTAAGCACAATTGCATCTCTCTGGCCTAAGAAATGCCTACTCTGCCTCTTGCTTTGCATTTATTTGATAATAATACTAATTTACACCTTGTCACTG
>NW_016835345.1:0-468 GCF_001698545.2 Rhinopithecus bieti | reverse complement strand
TCTTTTATGAAGGAGTTGCAAACCCTGTTTTTGTGGAATCTGCTAAGTGATATATGGGAGCACATTGAAGAATATGGTGACAAAGGAAATATCCCCAGACAAAAACCAGAAAGAAGCTTATGAGAAACTGTTTTCTGAAGTGTGAATTCACCTCACAGAGTTACACCTTTCTTTTCGTGGAGCAGTTTGCTAACACTGTTTTCGTGGAATCTGAAAAGGGATATTCGCGAGCGCATTGAGGTCTATGGTGAAAAAGGAACTATCCTCAGACAAAAACAAGAAAGAAGCTTTCTGAGAAACTCCTTTGTGATTTGTGAATTCATCTCACAGTGTTACATGATTCTTTTCATGGAGCAGTTTGGTAGCACAGTTTTTGGGCAATCTGAGAAGGGATATTTGGGATTGTATTGAAGCCTATGGTGACAAGGAAATATCCTCAGATAAAAACAGAAAAGGCTTTCTGATAAG
>NW_016835344.1:0-472 GCF_001698545.2 Rhinopithecus bieti | reverse complement strand
TACTTGCTGCTCCAACTGCAGTGCGCTCTTGTTCTCACTCTTCTGGACAAAGAGAAGCAATCAGCAGCCACCCACTGCAGCTGGAGACCCCAGAACTTGATGTCTGCCTCCCATGTTACAGGGAAGGGTGGAGGCAGGTTAGAAACATCATCCCCTCTCTCTCACAGCCATCAGAGCAGGGCTCTGGCTCACAGGTTCCTTTAGAAGTACCATTTCATGTGAGGGCTACATATGCCCATTTTACAGGTGGGGAAACAAAGGCATGGAGGGCCAGGGAGGAGGGCAGGCTCCCCTGGTGGGGCAACCCACCAGCTCCTGGAAGTCGTACTGTGCCTCGCCCAGCTGCTCGTCAAGCTCGTGGTTCTGGGAGAGCGTGTGGCTGATGGTGGTGCAGTCATTCTGCATGGTTTGCATGTGTGTCTCTACCTGCTCGCCCCAGAGCTTGGCTTTCTGCTCCAGTTCCAGCAACCTA
>NW_016835343.1:0-1343 GCF_001698545.2 Rhinopithecus bieti | reverse complement strand
AAACTCTGTCTCAAAAGAAAAAAGGGAGGGGTACTTTGATCTTTTGTTCTCCCTCACTCCCTTACTGTTTTGTTCAAAATAAAAGGAAAATGAGATACATAGAGGAACTCTCAGAAGACTCTCTATAAAAATCTATGCTCAGTAATAATGGTAGGATCCCTGATTCCAAACACATCAACAAAATGCGAAATGATCTAATTTATCTTACTTTATTTTTTGAGGTGGAGTTTCACTCTGTCACCTAGGCTTGAGTGCAGTGGTGTGACCTTGGCTCACTGTAGCCTCTGCCTCCCGGGTTTAAGTGATTCTCTTGCCTCAGCTTCCCAAGTGGCTGGGATTACAAGCACCCACCACCACGCCCAGCTAGTATTTGCATTTTGACTAGAGACAGGGTTTCACCACATTGGCCAAGCTGGTCTCAAACTCCCGACCTTAGGTGATCTGCCCGCCTTGGCCTCCCAAAGTACTGGGATTACCAGGCCAGGCACAGTGGCTCATGTCTGTAATCCCAACACTTTGGGAGGCTGAGGCGGGCGGATCACAAGGTCAGGAGTTTGAGACCAGCCTGGCCAACATGGTGAAACCCCATCTCTACTAAGATTTCATACAAAAACAAGCCGGGCGTGGTGGTGCACGCCTGTAATCCCAGCTACTCGGGAGGCTGAGGCAGAAGAATCACTTGAACCTGGGAGGCGGAGGTTGCAGTGAGCCGAGATTACGCCACTGCACTCCAGCCTGAGCAAAAGAGTGAGACTCCGCCTCAAAACAACAACAACAAAAACAATTTAAAGTAGAATTCCATCTGGCTGGGCACGGTGACTTACACCTGTAATCCCAGCACTGTGGGAGACTGAGGCAGGAGGATCACTTGCAGCCAGGAGTTCAAGACAAGCCTGGGCAACAGAGTAAGTCTTTTTCTCAAAAAAATAAATAAACAAATAAAAATAAAAAATCTGTCTAGCAAGTTTCTATATGTTTCAGTAACGTATTTATATTTTTGAATATATAACATAGTCACACGGTTCAAAATTAAAAAGGTCCCCAAACTATCTTAGAACATCTCTGTCCTCAAGTCCCTTTACTGTCCCAGGAGGCAATGTTACTAGTTTCATATAAATATTAGTATTTTCAGAGGCTGTCAATTTGGAGTACAATGTAAATACTGCAGTGAAGTATCTCAACAAAAACCAGCCAGTGTGGCACACACACGTGCAACACACACACGTGCACGTGCACGCACACACGCACACACACAAATAGGTTTAAGAAGCAAAACCCCTAGTGCTGGCAATCTGGGTGAAGACCATGCCTGCCGCCTTTAAGAATTTGGGAGACAGAAAAGT
>NW_016835342.1:0-2647 GCF_001698545.2 Rhinopithecus bieti | reverse complement strand
GTCTCTACTAAAAATACAAAATTAGCTGGGCGTGGTCGCGGGCGCCTGTAATCCCAGCACTTTGGGAGGCCAAGGCAGGCAGATCACGATGTCAAGAGATTGAGATCATCCTGGCCAACATGGTGAAACCCATCTCTACTAAAAATACAAAAATTAGCTGGGCGTGGTGGTGGGCACCTGTAGTCCCAGCTACTTGGGAGGCTGAGGCAGGAGAATTGCTTGAACCTGGGAGGCGGAGGCTGCAGTGAGCTGAGATTGCGCCACTGTACTCCAGCCTGGGCAACAGAGAGAGACTCCGTCTCAAAAAAAAAAAAAAAAAAAAAAAAGGTCAGAGTAATGAAAACGAAATCTAGATACATGCTGAATAATCAAAGACACATCTAATATGTAAGGATACACAAGGTTTTAAAAAAGGGTAGAAAAATAGCTAACAGGCAAAAATTATCTAAAAGAATGCTTGCATCAAAGTCAATACCAAAGACAAAAAGCATTACTAGCTATAAAAGCAGTCATACAATGACAAAAAGTTCAAAATACCTAGAATTACATTTCTAAACATGTATGTACCTAATAACATGGCCTGAAAAATATATAAAGTGGCAGGGCATAGTGGTTCATGCCTATAATCGCAGCACTTTGGGAGGCAAGTAGACTGCTTGAGTCCAGGAATTCAAGACCAGCCCAAGCAACACGGCAAAACCCAGTCTCTACAAAAAATACAAAATTTAGCCAGGCGTGGTGGTGCACACCTGTAGTCCCAGCTACTCAGGAAGCTGAGGTGGGAGGATCGATTAAGCCTAGGAGTTCAAAGCTACAGTGAGCTGTGATCGTCCCACTACACTCCAGCCTAGCGGACAGAGTGAGATCCTGTCTCAAAAAAAAAAAAAGTATAAAACAGAAACTGACAGAACTGTTAGAAAAATAGACAAATCTACTCTCAGATTATAAGATTTTAACATACATTTCTAGTAGACAAAAAAAGGGAACAGACTTGAAGACCACAATAAACCAAGCTTGATCTAATGGACAAACACTGCACCATCAACTGCCAAACACACATTCCTTTTAAGTATAAACAGAACATGTATTAAAATTGACCTCATACTGAAACAGAAAGCAAGTTCAAAAAAAAGAAATGTTTTCTTTCTTAGAGGGAGTCTCACTCTATCGCTGGAGTGCAGTGGGGCAATCTTGGCTCCCTGCAACCTCCGCCTCCCAAGTTCAAGGGATTCTCCTGCATCAGCCTCCCAAGTAGCTGCAATTACAGGTGCGTGCCACCACACCTAGCTACTTTTTGTATTTTTAGTAGAGATGGGATTTCGCTATGTTGCCCAGGCTGGTCTCGAACTCCTAACCTCTGGTTATCCACCCACCTCAGCCTCCCAAAGTGCTGGGATTACAGGTGTGAACCACCGGGCCCGGCCAGTCAGGTCATTTTATAAGTGAATTATTCCAAACATTCAAGGAAGAAATGATTTCAATTTTACATTAGTTACACCATGATACAGCAAAAGAGGAAATACTCATCTCATTTCACAAGGAAATCTTAGCACCAAAATCTGATAAGGACTACAGAAGAAAGGAAGCACACAGACCTTAGACACAGATGTAAAAGTCCTAAACAAGATACTAATCATCTAAACCCACCAATGTGGACAGGTGTGGAGGCTCACACCTGGAGTCCCAGCTCTCTGAGAAGCTGAGATGGGAGGATCACTTGAGGCCAGGAGTTGGAGACCAGCCTGAGCAACATAACGAGACCCTGTCTCTACAAAAAATGTAAAATTAGCCAGGCCAGTGGCATGAACCTGTGGTCTCAGCTACTCAGGAGGCTGAGGCAGGAGAATTGCTTGAGCCATGGTCCCGCCACTGCACTCCAGCCCAGGGAACAGAGCAAGACTCTGTCTCAAAAAATAAATAAATAAAATAGGCCGGGCGCGGTGGCTCACGCCTGTAATCCCAGCACTTTGGGAGGCCGAGACACGTGGATCACGAGGTCAGGAGATCGAGACCATCCTGGCTAACACGGTGAAACCACGTCTCTACTAAAAAACACAAAAAACTAGCTGGGCGAGGTGGCGGGCACCTGTAGTCCCAGCTACTTGGGAGGCTGAGGCAGGAGAATGGCGTAAACCCAGGAGTCGGAGCTTGCAGTGAGCTGAGATCTGGCCACTGCACTCCAGCCCGGGCGACAGAGCGAGACTCCATCTCAAAAAATAAAAAAATAAATAAATAAAATATCCACCGATTTTTTAAAAGGGTAATACAACATGCCTAAACTAGTATTTTTTCCAAGAATAGGTTAATGTTAGAAAATCAATTTATGGCCAGGCACAGTGGCTCATGCCTGTAATCTCAGCACTCTGGGAGGCCGAGGTGGGTGGATCACAAGGTCAGGAGATCGAGACCATCCTGGCCAACATGGTGAAACCCTGTCTCTACTAAAAATACAAAACTTTGCGGGGCGTGATGGCACACGCCTGTAGTCCTAGCTATTTGGGAGGCTGAGGCAGGAGAATCACTTGAACTTGGGAGGCAGAGGTTGCGGTGAGCCGAGACCGTGCCACTGCACTCCAGCCTGGTAACAGAGCAAGACTCTGTCTCAAAAAAAACAAAAGGCCGGGCGCGGTGGCTCACGCCTGTAATA
>NW_016835341.1:0-960 GCF_001698545.2 Rhinopithecus bieti | reverse complement strand
GCAGTCCCAGTGGTGATGGCCATAGGGATGTTATGTCAGCCCACCCCCAGCTCCAAGTGGCTCAGCAGAGAGAGAGAAAGGAAGGGAGGGAGGGAAGGACAGAGGGAGGAAGAGAGAGAGTGTGAGAGAGAGAGAGAAAGAGAGAGAGAGAGAGAGAGAGACTGACTATTTTTTGGAGAGAAATTACAGTTACGGGTAGAGAATAAGAGTCTCTACTGCCTGGTAGCCCAGAGAATTCTTCCAGATCTTATCCGAGACCAGCAAGGCAGTTCCTCTATGAGTCTGCAAGAACTATAGCATAACTGGGCTTGGAGTGTATCTAATAAAGATACACTTTAGATCACAACACCCACAGCCTTTCAAATACCTGGAAAGCCTTCCCAAGGGTGGGTACAAACACGCCCAGGCTGAGAAGATGGTGGCAGCTTGAAATCAGCCATGGAATATTTGCACCACAGAAAATGTCAAACACTACAGAACAGACTCTGTTCCCTGCCTGACAGAGAGCCCCTTGGGTAACGAGAGCACACCACTGCCGCATCCCTGAGCAAAGCGCTGTGTGTTGCAGCAGAGTGGGGGTGGGTGTCTTCTCCCGTGGGCTACAGAATACACATTTTTTTTTCCTCAGCATATGGATCATTCTCAAGGATAGACCATATGTTAGGCCATATGACATGTCTTAAAACATTAGAGAAAAGTGAAATAATGTCAAACATCTTCTCTGATCACAATGGAATAAAACTAGAAGTTAGTAACAAGAGAAATGTTGGAAACTATACAAACACATGGAGATCAAATAATATGCTCTGGAATGACCAGTGGGGTCAATGAAGAAATTAAGAAGGAAATGGAAACATTTCTTAGATGATAATGGAAACACAACATGTCAGAACCTACGGGATACGACACAAGCAGTACTAAGAGGGAATTTTATGGCTGTTAACACCTACTTTTTTTTTT
>NW_016835340.1:0-1421 GCF_001698545.2 Rhinopithecus bieti | reverse complement strand
ACATTGATTTTGTATCCTGAGCCTTTGCTGAATTTGATTGTCAGCTTAAGGAGATTTTGGGCTGAGACGATGGGGTTTTCTAAATATACAATCATGTCGTCTGCAAACAGGGACAATTTGACTTCCTCTTTTCCTAATTGAATACCCTTGATTTCTTTCTCTTGCCTGATTGCCCTAGCCAGAACTTCCAACACTATGTTGAATAGGAGTGGTGAGAGAGGGCATCCCTGTCTTGTGCCAGTTTTAAAAGAAAATGTGAGTGAATTTCTACTGGGATTTGGCAATGGATTCTTAGAAATGAAACCAAAAGTGTAAGTAACAAAAGAAGAAGAAATGATAAATTGGAGTTTATCAGAATCAAACACTTTTGTGCTTCAAAGAACCCCATCAAAAATGTGAGAAGACCACCCACAGAATGGGAGAAAATGTCTGTCAGTTATGTATTTGATAAGGGATCTGTATACAGAATATACAGTAAACTCTTACAAATCAACAACAGAAAGGCAGATGACCTGATTTACAAATGGTCAAAGTTTTGCTAGCTGCAAATGGAGTGCAGCTCACATGTGTCAGGCCTATATTTTCTAAGGTCTCCGTTTTTTAGCTAACTGTCTATGTTTGAAGCCCAGATGGAAGATTAAAAGGGATAGTAAAAAAGGAAAACAAAAGCTGCCATGGGAATAGTGCCAAAAGTTGGAAAAATGTGGGAGGGTAAATTGATGGGAAGAGTAAAGTCGACTTCTAGATCCTTTGGTGCTGCTGTCTCTGAGCTGATAAGCAAGTGTTGTAAAGAAGGCTATTATTAGGTGGGTGATATAGTTTGGGTATTTGTTCCTTCCAAATCTCATGTTTGAAGTCGGACGTACAAGAAGTGTTTGGGTCATGGGGGCAGATCCCTCATAAATGGCTTGGTGCTGTCCTTGGAGTAATGAAGGAATGAATTTCTGCTCTAATAGTTCACACAAGAGCTGGTTGTTTAAAAATATGGCACCCCTCTCCTCTCTCTCTTGCCTCCTCTTCTCTCACCATGTGACACGTCTGCTCCCCTTCACCTTCTGTCATGATCGGAAGCTTCCTAAAGCCCTCAGCAGAAACAGATGGTTGCATCATGCTTCTTGTACAGCCTGAAGAAACATGAGCCAAATAAATCTCTTTTCTTTGTAAATTATCCAGTCTCAGGTATTCCTTTATAGCAATGCAGTCGTCTAATGCAGTGGGAAAAGGCAGGCAGGAAAATCTTTGTCTTTGTAAATTGCTGTCCTGCCATCAGACAAGTAGAGGAAAAGCAAGGAGAGTCCCCCTGGATTTTACCTGTCTTCAGCTCAACAATCTCCAGTATTTTAGAGAGGGATATTTTGGCTTTCTTCAGTAGAAAGGATTACAAATGCATGCCCTCAAAGGTCAAGAGTCACACAAATAAT
>NW_016835339.1:0-549 GCF_001698545.2 Rhinopithecus bieti | reverse complement strand
CTTGTCGTCTTACTGTGTCCCACAAACTTAAATCTTTTTATAGAATTAACTTCCCATCTATCCACGCCATTTTTTTTACCATTTATATAATCCTCAGAATATGAAATAAGTTGGGAACTTAACCATGACAAATTTTGCATAGAATTTTTGCCTTTAGGGGAATACCATATTTCCTTTTTTCCCTTATGTGTTCCCATCACATACCCCACTGGCCATTAACCCATATTGTAGGGACAGGCCCAGGGCCAAATTTTCCGAGGGTAATGTGGTAAGATTTTTCTTCTATCTTTCCAGCTCATGGGTATTGCCCCATTTTCCAAGATCTGGAGTGGGGGTGGGCAGTACTATTACCGAATGAGTAACACTCCCCAGACCTCACCGTGAATCCCCTCCAATAGTTGTCCGCATATAAATGATCAACCAAATGCAAAGCAAAATAGCATAGCTTATTCCAGCGATACAGAAGAGCCCACCAGCGCCACCTGCTGCACAGGCCTTGGAAGTGGCCTTGCCAACATCCAGAGGGCTCTGAGCCTTGCTCGAGAGCAG
>NW_016835338.1:0-552 GCF_001698545.2 Rhinopithecus bieti | reverse complement strand
TCCAAGAAGGGAACGGTGGAACTCTTTGTGATGAAGTCACATATCAGCAAGCAATCTCTTAGAAAGCTTCTCTCTAGTTCTTATGTGAGGATACTTCTTTTTTCACCCTGGGGCCCTACGTGCTCCCAAATATCACTTTGCAGAATCCACAACAGTGTTAGCAAACTGTACCAAGAAAGGAAGGGTGGAACTCTGTGTGATGAAGTCACACATTGGAAATCAATCTCTCAGAAAGCTTCTCTCTAGTTATTATGTAAGGATATTTCCTTTTTCACCATGGGCCCCTATGGGCTCCCCAATATCACTTTGCAGTTTCCACGAAAAGAGTGTTAGCAATCTGCTTACTGAGTTCTAAGTTGTAGGTCTGTGAGATGAACTCACTGATCAGAAGAAGTTTCTCAGAAAGCTTCTTTCACGTTTTGAACGGACGAAACTTCCTTTATCAACGTCGGCCTCATTGCGATCCAAAGAAGCCCTTCTCAGTTTCTTAAAAGACAGTGTAAATGGACTGCTCCACGAAACATAAGTGTAACTCTGTGAGATGAATTCATA
>NW_016835337.1:0-551 GCF_001698545.2 Rhinopithecus bieti | reverse complement strand
AAAAGTAAAATAAAAATTTCAAAAGCAGTGTGCAAAAACACAAGTAGTTTTTTTTCATATATGTAATGAATAAAGATGATATATAGGTGCTGGAGATATACAGGTGCTATAGAAACTTTAGAAAGTTCATGCAACTTTCTATGCGTGAACAATCTGCAAGAATACACTGTCGCCTTAGACTGAAGAAACTGGTGCACAGAAATTCAGGAGTGAGAGGAAGACTAACTTTTCACTCTGTTTCCTTTTGTATTGTTTTAGTTTTTAAAAATATGAACAATGCATGTGATTTTTTTAAAAAAAAGCTCAAAGAGCTGGCGTGGTGGCTCACATCTGTAATCCCAGCACTTTGGGAGGCAAAAATGAGAGGATTCCTTGAAGCCAGGAGTTTGAGACTAGCCTGGGCAATACAGCAAGACCCTGTCTCTACAAGATCCTGTCTCTACAGAAAAAAAAAAAAAAATTGAAAAGACTTTAAGCTCAGGCTTGCTGGATTCTAACCTGGCTGTTGTCACTTGGCTCTGTGGATCATGTACTAAAGAAAAGACAGCAGA
>NW_016835336.1:0-1565 GCF_001698545.2 Rhinopithecus bieti | reverse complement strand
ATTAAATCTGTGTCAGTCAGCAGTGGTAACTGATTATGAAACGTTTTAGAAATATTATGTGTTAGTTTTGTATTTTTAGGGAAAGATTATTATGGGCAATTAAAAGCCATTTTATCTTTGTCTAATTATGTGTAGTGTTGTTAAAAGGAACAGGGATAATACAAAATTGAGTAGTATTTTAGTCACATTTTAACAAGGCTTGAGTATTTAACACTGTCAGTTGATCCTCTATTTAAGAAACCACTTGTTTTAAGTTATCTATTCATTTAGTCAAATGAGCATCGATGTCTCATTGTTGTTGTCACAACAAGTGAGATTGTTCATGCCATTGGTGCACGAACTTTGTATTTTGGATACTCTGATGTAACGCCAGTCTAGCAACAGCGGTGGTGGAAGCAATGGCTACAAGTCCCACTACTGTTGTTACGATGATCTCAACTGCTTTTCGGCTGTGGTGGGCAAGATCTTGTATTATTTTGTAAATTTGAGTAACTCCAGCAGATTTATTCTAGGTGTATGTCAAATCTATAGGTAACCAGGTTTTTTTTTTTTTTTTTTTTTTTTAGTTTTAAAAATATATATATTGGAGTGAGTCTCATTCCAATTATTATGCCACCAAGTAGTATTTATATAGTTTAAAAATGTATAATTGCCCGTACAGTTAACTACTCCTGTATTATTATCCCATTTAAAGATTCTCGCTAACAACAAGTAAGGTTTTTTAACACAAGCAATGACATATCTAGATCTGTTTCGATGTAAAGATATATGGAAAGGATTAGAAAGATTAGTGGTATTTAAAGACATGTTTCCCGTAAAAGTAGACATTGGTTTGCCAGTAGCTAGTAACTTTCATATATGACTTTGTATTTGTGAGGTGTTGGCCAAATGTGGCATAGGGGGCGACAAGCCACCATCATGCCAAATAATAGTTTCGTTACCATTAGCATAAATGCTGTGATTATTTCTATGTCATCGTAGGCTAATGTGGCTAAACTTAGTCTGAAAATCTCCATGCACACTTCAGTCAGTGACAAGGTATCTGTAATTCCTACCTTTTACCTCTAATAATAATCGTGGTCTACTTCTTTTACATCTAGTCCACTCTAATTGGGAAACACCTCCGGACACGTCAGGAATAGGACATAAGGATAATGTAGTAGGCAAGGTTTTGTTAAGCAGAGCAGTATGATTATTTAAAACTCTGAATAACAACAATTATAGTAAAGGCAGCAATGTGACTATGATTATAGCATACAGCCCAAGCCTCATGAGAAGTATGTAAACAATGTGGACTGTTCCCAAGACATATAGGTAACCCTTTCACCCCAAATTGATATGAACTGTTTATTATACCCGTGTCTAACTCAGGATCCTGATTTTAAAAGGTGATGGCATCCAAGCAGTATCATTAGTAAATACTAAAACTTCTTTGTCTCCCCAGGCCACACCTTGATATAAGGGTGGAAAGGGAATATAAGCCCAATATGTGAATTCTCCAGCTGTTATCTGGCAATTTCACTACAGCTAGCATAGCCAGAAATAAGGTCAGTGAGGTTTTGGGC
>NW_016835335.1:0-1935 GCF_001698545.2 Rhinopithecus bieti | reverse complement strand
CAGGTAGCATGATGCGTCCAGCTTTGTTCTTTTTGCTTAGGATAGTCTGGGCTATATGGGCTCTTTTTTGGTTCCATATGAAATTTCAAGTAGGTTTTTCTAATTCTGTGAAGAAAGTCAATAATAGCTTGATGGGGATAGAATTGAACCTATAAATTACTTGGGGCAGTATGGCCATTTTCACAATATTAATTCTTCCTATCCATGAGCATGGAATGTTTTTCCATTTATTTGTGTCCTCAATTATTTCCTTGAGCAGTGGTTTGTAGTTCTCCTTGAAGAGGTCCTTCACATCCCTTGTAAGCTGTATTCCTAGGTATTTTATTCTCTTTGTAGCAGTTGTGAATGGGAATTCACTCATAATTTGGCCCTCTGTTTGTCTCTTACTGTTGTCTAGGAATGCTTGTGATTTTTGCACATTGATTTTGTATCCTGAGACTTTGCTGAAGTTGCTTATCGGCTTAAGGAGGTTTTGGACTGAGACGATACGGTTTTCTTTCTTTACTTTTTTTTTTTTTTTTTTGAGACAGAGTTTTTGCTCTTGTTGCCCAGGCTGGAGTACAATGGCGCAATCTCGACCAACTGCAACCTCCACCTCCTGGGTTCAAGCGATTCTCCTGCTTCAGCCTCCGAAGTAGCTGGGATTACAGGAATGCGCCTCCATGTCCAGCTAATTTTGTATTTTTAGTAGAGATGGGGTGTCTCCATGTTGGTCAGGCTGGTCTTGAACTCCCGACCTCAGGTGATCCACCTGCCTCGGCCTCCCGAAGTGCTGGGATTACAGGCGTGAGCCACTGCACCTGGCTGACGATGGGTTTTCTAAATATACAATCATGTCATCTGCAA
Organism: Rhinopithecus bieti; assembly: GCF_001698545.2. Classification (NCBI taxonomy): domain Eukaryota; kingdom Metazoa; phylum Chordata; class Mammalia; order Primates; family Cercopithecidae; genus Rhinopithecus; species Rhinopithecus bieti. The sequence continues at coordinate 1,089 of NW_016835335.1, read as the reverse complement.
ACAGAGACAATTTGACTTCCTCTTTTCCTATTTGAATGCCCTTTGTTTCTTTCTCTTGCTTGATTGCCCTGGCCAGAACTTCCAATACTGTGTTTAATAGAAGTGTTGAGAGAGGGCATCCTTGTCTTGTGCCAGTTTTCAAAGGGAATATTTCCAGTTTTTGTCCATTCAGTATGATATTGGCTGTGGGTTTGTCATAAATAGCTCTTATTATTTTGAGATACGTTCCATCAATACCTAATTTATTGAGAGTTTTTACCTTGAAGGGGTGTTGAATTTTATCAAAGGCCTTTTCTGCATCTGAGATAATCATGTGTTTTTTGTCATTGGTTCTGTTTATATGCTGGATTACGTGTATTGATTTGCATATGTTGAACCAGCCTTGCATCCCAGGGATGAAGCCAACTTAGTCATGGTGGATAAGCTTTTAGATGTGCTGCTGGATTCGGTTTGTCAGTATTTTATTGAGGATTTTTGTATTGATATTCATCAGGGATATTGGCCTGAAATTTTGTTTTTTTTTTTGGTTGTTGTTGTGTCTCTGCCAGGTTTTAGTATCAAGGTGATGCTGGCCTCATAAAATGAGTTAGGGAGGATTCCCTCTTTTTGTATTGTTTGGAATAGTTTCAGAAGGAATGGTACCAGCTCCTCTTTGTACCTCTAGTAGAATTCAGCTGTGAATCCATCTTGTGCTGGACTTTTTTTGGTTGGTAGGCTGTTAATTACAACCTCAATTTTAGAACTTGCTGTTGGTCTATTCAGGGATTTGACTTCTTCCTGGTTTAGTCTTGGGAGGGTGTATGTGTCCAGAAATTTATCCATTTCTTCTAGGTTTTCTAGTTTATTTGCATAGAGGTGTTTATAGTATTCTCTGATGGTAGTTTGTATTTCTGTGGGGTCGGTGGTGATATCCCCTTTATCATTTTTTATTGCATCTATTTGATTCTTCTCTCTTTTCTTCTTTATTCATCTGGCTAGCGGTCTGTTTTGTTGATCTTTTCAAAAAACCAACTCCTGGCTTTATTGATTTTTTGTGTGTTTTGTGTCTCTGTCTCCTTCAGTTCTGCTCTGATCTTAGTTATTTCTTCT
>NW_016835334.1:0-552 GCF_001698545.2 Rhinopithecus bieti | reverse complement strand
GTTCACAAGTATCCCATTGCAGACTTGCAGAAAACTGTGGTAGCACACTGAAGACTGAAGAGAAACGTGTAACTCTGTCAGATGCATTCACACATCGACATGCGATTTCTCAGAAGCCTTCTTTCCAGTTTTGATCTCAGGATATTTCCTTTTTCACCATAGCCCTCAATGAGCTCCCAAATATCACTTTGCAGAACACAAGATAACAGAGTTAGCAAACTGTTCCAGGACGGGAAGGGTGGAACTCTGTGTGATGAAGTCACACATCAGAAAGCAGTCTGTCAGTAAGCTACTCTCTAGTTATTATCTGAGGATATTTTCTTTTTCACCTTTCGCCCCTGTGGGCTCACAAATCGCACTTTGCAGATTCCACGAAAAGTGTGTTAGCAAACTGCTTCCTGAGAACTCAGCTGTAACTCTGGGACAGAAATTCACAGATCACAAAGAAGTTTCTCAGAAAGCTTCTTTCACCTTTAGAACTGATGATGTATCCTTTATAAGTGTAGACTCAATGCGATCCATAGAAGTCCTTCTCAGCTCCCTCAAAAACAG
>NW_016835333.1:0-903 GCF_001698545.2 Rhinopithecus bieti | reverse complement strand
GGTCTCTCTTACTGTGAGGGGCATGTTCTCTGAGCTTCATCTTGCTCTAAGCACCATCTGAAACCGAGCAACATTTCCTCCAAGCTCCATCTTGCTTAGAGAAACTTCTTGCTCACAATTTCATTTGCTCCAAGGTCCATCTTGCTCAGAGATCCATCTGCTCTGAGCTCCATCTTGCTGAGAGCTCCAATCACTTCCAGCTTCATTTTGCTCTGAGCACCATCTGCTCTGGCCAACCTGTTTTCTGAGGTACATCTTGCTCCTTGGAGCTGCATCTGCTCCAAGCCCCATTCTGCTCGAAGCTCCAATCACTCCGAGCTCGATCTTGCTCTGAGCACCATCTGCTCAGAGCTCTAATTCTTCAGAGCAATGTTTTTAAGTTCCAATCATTCTGAGCTCCACATTTCTCTAAGCTCCATCTTACACCTAGCAACATCTGCTCCACGTTCCATCTTGTTTGGAGCTCCTTTTTGTTCAGAGCTCTATCTTCTCTGAGCTCAATCTTCTCTGAGCTCTATCTTGCTTGGACCCCCAATCATTCTGAGCTCCATCTTGCTCTGAGCACCATCTGCTCTGAGCTCCATCTAAAACTGAGCAACACCAGCTCTAAGCCCCATCTGCTCAGAGTTCCATTTGCTCTGAGCTCCATCTTGCCCAGAGCTCCAATTACTCCAAGCTCCGTCTTGCTCTGAGCACTATCTGCTTGAACCTTCTTCTTTTTGGAGCTCCAGTCCTCTGAGCTCCATCTTGCTCTGAGTACCATCTGCTTGAGCTCCATCTCCTCTGAGCTCCATCTTGCTAAGAGCACCAATCACGTCAAGCTCCATTTTGTTCTGAGTCCATCTACTCAGAGTTCCATTCTACTGTGAGCAACATTTTCTCTGAGCCTCATGCTGCTCAGAG
>NW_016835332.1:0-993 GCF_001698545.2 Rhinopithecus bieti | reverse complement strand
TGTGTCTGTTGGCTGTATAAACGTCTTCTTTTGAAAGTGTCTGTTCATGTCCTTTGCCCACTTTTTAATGGGGTTGTTTGTTTTTTTCTTGTAAATTTGATTGAGGTCTTCATAGGTTCTAGATATTAGCCCTTTGTCAGATGAGTAGATTGCAAAAATTTTCTCCCATTCTGTAGGTTGCCTGTTCACTCTAATGGTAGTTTCTTTTGCTGTGCAGAAGCTCTTTAGTTTAATTAGATCCCATTTGTCAATTTTGGCTTTTGTTGCCATTGCTTTTGGTGTTTTAGACATGAAGTCCTTGCCAATGGTTTAGAAAGATTCTTAAACTTTCTAAACCTTTATTTACCATTTACCCTCCATTAGTTAAATGTTACACCATAAATGCTGTTTGTTTAACAAACCGTTTAAAACATCTGCTAAGTACCAAAAAACTGTGCTAAATTGCTGAGCAAACAAAAGCAAAGATTATTTCTGACATCAAAGAATGTACAAGCAGTAGGGGAGATAGAAAAATCAACAGCTAGTTACAGCACATGATTTTTATGTGCTAACAGAGGAGCTCAAGGGCTCTGTGACCATGAATGTGATGGGGCTGCAGCACATAAAAACAGGTAGGATGCTGAGGAGACAATATTTGAGTGAGGATTTAAGACCTCTCACTTAGTAGATGAGAGGGAAAATAAAGGATGTCTTTTGGGCAGAAGAAGCAATTTCTGAGCAATCTGGAGTTAACAAAGAAAACAGTGTATGTTGTATCCTGACACATAGCAATGTCTGCTATAGACAAAGTGCTCTTGAGATGTTTTTTTGGGAAATAATAATTTTTTCATGACTGAATTTTTGCTTAATTCAACTTTTATTGTTTGTATGGCTATGCTTAGTTACATGTATAACATACCTGATAATATTATCTTCATAGTTTTTCCACTATTATCTATCAAAGTTGTTTGTGAAAGCTGAAAACCTTATGTACTTTATACCTTAAAATTTTTA
>NW_016835331.1:0-997 GCF_001698545.2 Rhinopithecus bieti | reverse complement strand
GACAAATAATTTGGCTAAAACTGCAATGTTTGTCCCAGTTGACAAAATGGTAATCTAGTCCCTGCCCTTCTCACTCTGGTTTTCCCTTTTAAACATTTACTTTTTTACATTTCAATTTTTCATTTGACAAATGCATATTTCCTCTTTATACCATGCTTCCAAGTATCACTCTGATATATACCTTCAATGACCAGACACAGGATTGTGGAGTTTGTTGTGAACACGTCCCACGGATAGGGAGACTCAGATAACCTAACTGAAGGCTCTAGAAAAGAAAGGAAACTTTCTTTTTCTTCCATACAGAGCCTGCCCCCATTGTTTCCGTGTACACAAACCAACATCAATTCTTTAACACAAAAATAAAAATACTCAAGATCAAGCAATTGTGAGGGGAATCATCTTTCCAGAAGTCAAATCTTCTAGCGGCAACCTTCAGCATATACTACATGAATGAAAAGAAGTTGGTAATGAGTAAAACTTTCCCACCTCATTCCATTTTTATCTTCTACCCATTGACAACACTTTCTGTCTTCTCACAAGTATTGAGTAGAAACACTGCCAACTCTTCACCTTTATCAGGCTCATTCCCAGAGCCAGGAGAAGATGTGACTTATTTGGTGGATGGGAAATCTTACCCACTGGTCCTATCAAATCCATTGGCCCACGTTTGCCTATTAGTAAGGCAAGTTTACTCAGTGATCAATGAGTACATCTGATCTCTCTTTCTCCTCTGGATTCTGAACAGGAGAAGTGGAAGGCAGGTGAAGACCTTCCCTACCCTGGGTGGGTAACTGACTGTTCTTCAGATGAACTTTTTTTGTTCAGGTTCTAAAGTCAAGGCTAGGGGGAAATATTAGAAGTCTTTTTTGGTCAACATTAAGCCATAGTTTCTAAATCAGCTTTGTTAGGAATTATGTATTTGGATATTGATCTGACCTCTTGTTTTTATTTCTAAGTTGGTTTGGCACTGAAAAGGGAGAGGTTTGTTATCTGTCCA
>NW_016835330.1:0-708 GCF_001698545.2 Rhinopithecus bieti | reverse complement strand
AACCAATGTATACCTTACATGTATTGATTTATGTTTTGCCTGTAACTTCTGTTTCCCAAAATGTATAAAACTGAACTGTAAACTGACTGCCTCCGGCACACCTTCTCAAAATCTCTTGAGACTGTTCCTCAGGTTATGGTCTCTCATCCTGCGTCAGAATAAACTTCTTTAAATATTTTACTGTGCTTGGTTTTCCATTAACCAGCTCATGGACTGACTTACAGACATACCCACCCAATTATTGTGCTAAACTCCTCAGTTGATAGAAGTGCCCAGAATAGAAATGTTCATTACCATCTCTTCACCGGATACGTGGCATCCAGCCCAAAGCCTGCTTTCTCTATGGCATTCCATTTCACATCCTCTATGCCATCCTAGGAAGTCTTAGGATTTGTATATTTATTTGGTACATATGAAATGTTTTTTGTTAAAAAAATTGTAAACAAGTCTTTATAAGCATAGTAACTTTACAGTTTTGCGCTCTTGTTTTTAAGGATCATTTGCTCATTGTAAAAACTTTAAGAATTTAAAATTTATGAAAAACACAGGTGTGACTCTCCCCAAAACAAAACCTTGTTAAGTTTTTCATCTGTATCTTTCCAGTGGGATAAAAAAATGTGTGAGCAAATCAGTGTTTGATCGTACTTTGATTACATAAAAGAAATTATTCACTATACATTGTGACTTTTTCTTTTCCACGTAAAAATA
>NW_016835329.1:0-468 GCF_001698545.2 Rhinopithecus bieti | reverse complement strand
TAGTTTTCATCTGAGGATATTTCTTTTGACACCGTAAGCTTCGTTGCGCTAAGAAACATCCCATTGCAGATTTCAAGAAAACTGTGTTAGCAAAGTGATCACTGAAAAGAAAGGTGTCACTCTGTGAGTTGCATTCATACATCGAAGTGCATTTTAACACATGGCTTCTTTCCAGTTTTTATCTGAAGATATTTCCTTTTTCACCATATCCCACTATGAGCTCCAAAATATCACTTTACAGAATACACGACTACAGTGTTAGCAAACTGTTCCAAGAAGGGAAGGGTGGAAATCTGTGTGATGAATTCACATCTCAGAAAGCAATCTCCCAGAAAGCTTCTCTCTAGTTATTATCTGAGGATATTTCCTTTTTCACAAAGGGCCCCAATGGGCTCCCAAATATCACTTTGCAGATTCCACGAAAAGAGTGTTAGCAAACTGCTTCCTGAGGTCAAACTGTAACTCCTT
>NW_016835328.1:0-900 GCF_001698545.2 Rhinopithecus bieti | reverse complement strand
AGGAGGAGTCCTAAAACAGCTCCTGAAAATGAGAGGGGAAAGGAAGGTGTAAATATGTTGGTAATAAAGTCTCCAACCACAGCACAGTCATAGGAATGTTTTTGTTACAATTTTTGTTTTCAAAGTTATAGTAAACAAAACAGTCTTCTGAATTGTCAAAAGAACAGCAGTTTTACACAATGAAAAGCATACACACCAAGCCAAAATAAATCACACTTGGGTCTCTATGTTGCAGTGGTGCTGGTGCAGGAGGGAACATCCAGGGAGGTTCCAGTGCCTGCCCGGCAGCCCAGGTCCACCGAGGGCCCCGGGGCTGGAGGGAGGTCACGTTCCACTCGGCTCAAAGCGCTGCCTTCAAGCATCTGAAGAGGGAAAGCCCATTTATCTTCTCCAAAATGCAGGCAAGTTTTCATACACTGGTGTGAATGTGTTGGGGTCATCCAGTGGCTCCCTTAGTGGCCAGATGCAGTTTGTCACAAACTGGTTTCCTGGATTTCTTATTGGATCGGGAGCTAAAAGAAGAGAAATTCCCAAACCCATCATGTAAATATTTGGTTCTAACAAAGTAAAATCACAAGAGCACATCAAACACAGGACCTAATGCCCATGGTAGTGCCTAGGGCTGCTGTCCCTCTTTTGTGAGAAGTTCTATAGCAGGCACAGAGGTAATTACTTAGAAAGGCAATACCACAGTGAGTAAGGGGGATTCACTTGGATACAAACATTTAGAATGATACCTGAAAAAACTAATGTGGCTCCATCTCTCTTCTGGTTTCTAATGTTCCCAGAGCAGCAGCCACCCCTAAATGCAAGTGGAGACAGGATGGAAGCCCAGGGAGACATGGGGGAGGCAGGGCTTGGCCAAACCACAGGCAGCTACCAGAAAGGCCCACACACCTG
>NW_016835327.1:0-545 GCF_001698545.2 Rhinopithecus bieti | reverse complement strand
GTCCTGCTCCAGCCATGGCCCTGGCCCTGCCCTGCCTGTACCCTGTTCTATCCTGGGCTGGCCCTGCCGTGGCCTGGTCTTGCTATTGCCCTGCCCTAGCCTGCCTTGCTTGTGCCCTAGATCTGCCCCGGCCTTTGCTCTTGTCTTGGTTCTAGCACTGACTCAGCCCTGGACCTTCCCTGACTTTGCCTCAGCCCTGGCACTGCCCTGGCCTTGCCTTGGCATTTGCCCTAGTCTCTCTAATGCCTGGCTCTGGTCCTGCCCTGCTCTGCTCTTGTTCTGTCTTGGCAAAGCCCTGGCCCTGCTGTATCCCTGGCCCTAGTCCTGCCCTTATGCAGGCCTGACCCTGCCACTGCCCTGGCTTTGACCTGGACCTTGGCCATACAGGGAGCCTGCCTTGACCCTTTCCTGGCCCTGCCAAGGACTCGCCCTGGCTCTGTCATGGCCCTGGCATTTTCTTGGATTTCCACGTGTCCTGTCCCTTATTTGCCCCGGCCCTTCCCTGGCTCTGCCCTTCCACTTCTCTGGGGTAGGGGACAGGGTCA
>NW_016835326.1:0-552 GCF_001698545.2 Rhinopithecus bieti | reverse complement strand
TAGTTCCATTTGAAGACATCAGCTCATTCCTGAGAAATACCCTATGAATGTCCAGAATGTTTGAGTGTTTCATTTCTCTCATACCCACTCAAGGACATATGAAAATGCACACTGTAGCTCCCTGGACCTTGTACATACAAGATCGCACACAGGATTAAAACTCCAACAGTTTAGAAACTGCAAGAATATTTTCAGTTTTCACATTCACTTGAAAAGTCATGTGAAATCTCCCACTGGAAAGAAATTCAATAAGTGAAGCTTTTCTAATTTGGAAAGCCTGATGCAAATTAATGATGGTGCAGTGCTTGAAAAAAATGTATGAAATGTTACACAAGTTACAAGTATATTGTTTTTATCAGTGGTTCATTCTTAAAGAGTCTTGAGTATGCATTTCACCTTGTTTTGAAGGGAAACCTTGAGGTGAGAGTTCTGTAAATGCTCTTTAAGCAGTAGTACTTGAATTTCATAGATAATGATATTTTCTTAAGTTTGTTGGTAGAATTTTTGTCTATTTACTTGATAATGTGCTGGATTCATGGTTGAATTTGGATG
>NW_016835325.1:0-2692 GCF_001698545.2 Rhinopithecus bieti | reverse complement strand
TGAGAACATGTGGTGTTTGGTTTTCTGTTCTTGTGTTAGTTTGCTGAGAATGGTGGTTTCCAGCTTCATCCATGTCCCTGAAAAGGACATGAACTTGTCCTTTATTATGGCTGCATCAAATTCCATGGTGTAGATGTACCACATTTTCTTTATCTAGTCTATCATTGATATGCATTTGGGTTGGTTCCAAGTCTTTGCTATTGTGAATAGTGCCACAATAAACATATGTGTGCATGTGTCTTTATAGTGGAATGATCTATAATCCTTTGGGTATATAACCAGTAATGGGATTACTGGGTCACATGGCATTTTTTGTTCTAGATCCTTGAGGAATCGCCACACTGTCTTCCACAATGGTTGAACTAATTTACACTCCCACCAACAGTGTAAAAGTGTTCCTATTTCCCCACATCCTCTCCAGCATCTGTTGTTTCCTGACCTTTTAGTGATTACCATTCTAACTGGCATGAGATGGTATCTCATTGTGGTTTTGATTTGCATGTCTCTAATCACCAGTGATTATGAGTTTTTTTCATATGTTTATTGGTCACATAAATGTCTTATTTTGAGAAGTGTCTGTTCATGTGCTTCACCCACGTTTTGATGGGGTTGTTCACTTTTTTTTCTTGTAAATTTGTTTAAGTTTCTTGTAGATTTTGGAGATTAGCCTTTTGTCAGATGGATAGATTAAAAGATGGATAGATTTAAAAGATTAGCAAGCTGAAACTAGATGACTTATGTAAACTTCTGGAGAAATCATAGCAATTTTTATATAAACAATTTTTATGCCTGCTGATGTGTAGACTACACAAAAGGTACACATGAACACTGGATTCAGACTGCAATTCAGAGAGTTGTGTCAGGTTGACATTGCAATTGGAAGATGTTTCAGAAACTCTAGAAAACCTAGTCGATAGACTGCTCCAGACATTACAGGTGAGCCAACATACAACTGAAAGTGTTAGAGCGATGTTTGCCAAACAAATTGCTCTAATTGAAGCAGCAGTTGTGGACTTTAATAAGGTCCCAGGATTATACTCTCCCTTTGCTGCTGTGACTTCCCTTTGCTCTTTTCTGATTGTCTCCATCCCCTTTTTCCAAGGGACGTGACTTCTTAAGAAAGAGCCTTCCTAGTCATGTAAGATCAGATGAAACATACAGCCACAAAGGTCTTCTACAATGATTTCTCTGAGCGCTTTTGAAGAATTGGGGGGCCAGGTGTGCTGGCACAGGCCTGTAATCCCAGCACTTTGAGAGTCCAAGGCAGGAGGATCACTTGAAACCAGGAGTTTAAGACCAGCCTAAGCAACAAAGGGAGACCACGTCTCTACAAAACAATATAAATCAAATTCGCCAGGTGCAGTGGTACATTCCTATAGTCTCAGATACTTGGGAGGCTAAGGTGGGAGGACCGCTTCAGTCCAGAAGTTCAAGGCTTCAATGAGTACACTCTAGGCTAGGTGACAGAGCAAGCTTGTTTCTCTTAAGAAAGAAAGAAAAGAAAAAGAATGGGGTAAACAGGAAAGCCAAAGATCTCAGGCATCTCTCGATGATTGCCTGAACACATTGTTTTTTCTTGGCTTCAAAACCTTTCAAGGTGTATATTTCTTCGTAAAAGAAAGACATGCCGATGGTAACTTTAGGTGAGCAATCAAAATCTAGCTCCTAAAATTGAAGTATTTTAACTCTCATTCTGATAATATTTATTTTCTGAGACACAGAAGAAATACAAGATTAGATCAATTGTTTTTCTGCCCACTCCATCTCTTCCTACCTGTTTTCTCCCCTTTAATCAAATGTATAAATACTAAGCCTCCAGAAACCTCTTCAGAGAGAACACAAGCCACTGAGGTTTTTTTGCAACTCATGTTTTCCCAGGGTGCACCTTCAACCTCTGGCTCAATAAAACTCTATCGGTCAAGACCCTTGCCTCAGTCAGTCACTCTGGATAACCACCATGAGTCCTGCAAAGCCCTTCAGGAGCGTATTGCCTGCCTGGGTGATATGAACCTAGGTGAGTCAGGTCTTCATGAGTCAAACACTCTTCTTCCTTTACTGCCTTTCCCAACCCTACCACTCAGTGCTATGTGCTGTCAAATGACCCCAGTTCCCAGGTCGTTTGTACTGGTCTAAGAAAGCAAGACCAGGAAGGGCGGATTGAGAAGGAAGTAAGAGGCCAACAGCCGTGGAACATGGCTGGTGGAGCTGTCATTGCTCAAATCCACACTCCTTCGGTGCATTTTATGAATTTTTCTGGATTTGGAATCTTTTCTTTGTGTGTCTATCTAGAAACTCACCCTCCTCCTACTTTCTTCTCGTTACACTTTCTGTTTCTAATGCACTTGTTTATGGCCAGAGAACGGCCATGCAAATAGTTGACAATAAAAATGACTTTTTGTGAGACTTGGAACCTAGCCTTTCTTTTTTCCAAAAAAGATTGAGGTTTCTTTTTTTTTTTTTTTTTAGACGGAGTCTCGCTCTGTCACCCAGGCTGGAGTGCTGTGGCCGGGTCTCAGCTCACTACAAGCTCCGCCTCCCGGGTTTACGCCATTCTCCTGCCTCAGCCTCCCCAGTAGCTGGGACTACAGGTGCCCGCCACCTCGCCCAGCCAGTTTTTTTTGTATTTTTTTAGTAGAGACGGGGTTTCACCACGTTAGCCAGGATGGTCTCGATCTCCTGACCTCTCTGATCC
>NW_016835324.1:0-550 GCF_001698545.2 Rhinopithecus bieti | reverse complement strand
ATTGAGTTCCCTTTGTAACCACAGAAGTACTCATACTGGAGAGAAACCCTATGAATGTAAACAATGTGACCAAGTCTTCAGTCGCCTCAGTTCCCTTCACCTCCACGAAAGAATTCATACGGGAGAAAACCTTATGAATATAAGAGATGTGGTAAAGGCTACACTCGTTCCAGTCACCTGACTCGCCATGAAAGAAGTCATGATATAGAGTCTGGGTGTAGTGACTCGGCCTATAATCCCAGCACTTTGGGAGGCCAAGGTGTGTGTATTGCTTGAGCCCAGGAGTTCATAATCAGCCTGGATTAAAACAATGTGAAACAACCTGGGCAACATGGTGAAACTCTGTCTCTACAAAAAATAAAATAATGCCAGGAGCGATGGCTCACGCCAGCTACTCGGGAGGCTGAGGCAGAAGAATCACTTGAACCCAGGAGGCGGAGGTTGCAGTGAGCCAAGATTGTGCCACTCCAGCCTGGCAACAGAGTGAGACTCCATCTCAAAATAAATAAATAAATAAATAAATAAATAAATAAAGCCCCTTGAATGTAAG
>NW_016835323.1:0-552 GCF_001698545.2 Rhinopithecus bieti | reverse complement strand
TTAGTACTGGAGGGCTCCTAGCTCAGTTACTGGTCCTCTTCTTTTTTTCTGTACCTTTTCTCTGTTAAGCTCATTGGGGTTCTTAGCTATAACCATGTATCTATATAATATCTATGTATTAATGATTTCAGTTCAAAACAAACTTGGCATTCACCAAACTGAACGGATCTGTGCCTCTTTCTTCCCACCCTAAACTTCCTGCAGCTGTGTCTTTCCATAGTCCCACTGGTAGGAGGTCCCCAATTTCAGTTGCTCCATCTAAGCCCTTAGAGTTGCCCCTGGTGCTTGTCTTTCCCTGGAAACTGATAACCAACTAGTAAACGGATCCTGTTGGCTCTACCTTCAGAATACACCTAGGTTCTAGCCATTTCTACGGTATGTTCCTGCTTCACCTAAATCCTCTAAGGGTTATTTCTAAAGCAGCAGTTGAAGAAACATCAGATTGTGCCACTTTGGTGATTAAAACCCCATTGTAGCTCACCGTTTATTGGGAGTAAAATCTAAAATTTTTACAGTAAGCTATAAGGGGGCCTTTTCCATGCTCCTCTCCCC
>NW_016835322.1:0-713 GCF_001698545.2 Rhinopithecus bieti | reverse complement strand
CTATATCTATTATACCTATTTCGTCTATATTTTATACGTATATCTATTATGTCTATATTTTATACCTATATCTATTATATCTATTATGGCTATATTTTATACCTATATCCATTATATCTATTATGTCTATATTTTATAGCAATATCTATTATATCTTTTATGTCTATATTTTATAAATATATCTATTATGTCTGTATTTTATACCTGTATCTATTATGTCTTTATTTTATACCTATATGTATTATATCTATTATGTCTATACTTTATAACTGTATCTATTATATCTATTATGTCTACATTTTATTCCTCTATCTATTAAGTCTATATTTTATACCTATATCTAGTAATCTATGAGGTCTATATTTTATACTCATATCTATTATATCTATTATATCTTCTTTTTATACCTATATCTATTATATCTTTCTTTAATACCGATATCTATATCTATTGTGTCTATATTTCATAGCTATATGTTATATCTACATTTTATACCTATATCTACTATATCTTCTCTGTCTATATTTTAAACCTATATCTATTATGTCTATTATGTATATTTTATACCTATATCTATTATATGTATTATGTCTCTATTTGATTTATATATATCTATTATATTTATCATGTCTATATTTAATAACTAAATGTATTATATCTACTGTGTCTATATTTTATATCTCCATCTATTATAACTATTATGTCTGTGTTTT
>NW_016835321.1:0-711 GCF_001698545.2 Rhinopithecus bieti | reverse complement strand
GATCAAAACTGGAAAGAAGCCTTCTGAGAAACTGAATTGCCATGTGTGAATGCAAGTCACAGAATTACACGTTTCCCTTCCGTAGTCAGTTTGCTAACACAGTTTTCTGGAAATCTGCAATTAGAAACTTCTTAGCGCAATGAAGGTTATGGTGACAAAGGAAATATCCTGAGATGAAAACTAGAAAGATGCTTTCTTAGATACTGCTTGGTGATGTGTGAAATCATCTCACAGAGTTACACTTGTGTTTCGTGGAGCTGTCCTTTAACACTGTCTTTGAGGAAAATGAGAAAGCTTCTTTGGATCCTTTTGGGGCCTACGCTGATAAAGGAAATATCATCAGTTCAAAACCTGAAGGGACCTTTCTGAGAAATTTCTTTCTAATCTCTGAATTCATCTCACAGAGTTACACCTTAGACCTCAGGAAGCAGTTTGGTAACACTCTTTTCGTGGAATCTGCAAAGTGATATTTGGGAGCCCATAGGGGTCCATGGTGAAAAAGTAAATATCCTCACATAATAAGTAGAGAGAAGCTTTCTGAGAGATTGCTTTCTGATGTGTGACTTCATCACACAGAGTTCCACCCTTCCCTTCTTGGAACAGTTTGCTAACACCGTTGTCGCGGATTCTGCAAAGTGATATTTGGGAGCCCAAAGAGGCCCATGGTGAAAAATGAAATATCTTCACATAATAACAAGAGAGAAGGTTTCT
>NW_016835320.1:0-549 GCF_001698545.2 Rhinopithecus bieti | reverse complement strand
CTCCTGATGAGGTCACAGAGAGGTGTATTTAAATAATCTGGGGAGGACATTATGCAGACAGACCTTGTTTAAGAGGGAGAACGTGTTGAAAGTCTTATGTGATGGGACTTAAATTTCCACTGAGAGTAATTGAGCAATTTGTCAGTGGGCTGTTTGGACTAGATCAGGTGTAAAATAGAGCTGTTTACCCATAGAAGACGTTGAACTGTTAAGTCACAGGTTTGTCATAAACTTGTCCATTGGTAAAACGCTTGCCTGTTTATTTCTCTGGGTTTCCTAGGGACCCAAATGCAATAGAGACGCTGCAATCTTGTGGCAAGGCTGTTTACTGGGCAAAGTCTGGAAAATTCACGCAGCAAGACAACGACAAAGCCAAACTTTGTCTTCTCAACCGTAGATGCTCCTGTCGCTCCTTCAGACAAAGGTAATGTGAGTATAACAGTGAGAATCTCAGTCCATAGCCTCAGATGACATTGCTGTTTTCCCAGTTCCCCTCATGCACAGGCAGGAGCACCAGCTTCTGGCGCCTCCATCCTTGCCTGTGATACG
>NW_016835319.1:0-4348 GCF_001698545.2 Rhinopithecus bieti | reverse complement strand
AGATGCCCTGGACTCTCCAAAGCCCAAAGGGTGAGACAGCTAAGTCCCAAACAGCAAAGATGGCAGTCCATCCTCCTGCTGGGAGCTCCATCCCAGAGAGGTATGAAACCTCCATCAGCCAGAAAACACCAGTGGGGGTAGCTGGAGGCTCCAGCCTGGAGGTCCTGCCCAGTGAGGAGAAATGGGATCAGGGACCCACTTAGAACAGCAGTCTGGCCATGGAAACATATATTTTCATACAGATATGCATGGCTTATATATAAAAAAAGGAGGTTTGGGAATTTATTTTAAAAATGTTCTCTCTCATCAGTATCTGGCTTTCAACTCTGTCTTGCTATGAAACTAAACAACAAGATTTCTTTTCAAGATAGCACCCATCCCTTCCTTCACTAGAGTAAAATGACTCTTGACTTACCTTGAAAGCAGATGGGATACAAGGGAAAGAAAAATAACACCTGAATTACTAAGAAATTACAGAGGAAATAATGGAAGATATTTTTAAAATAGTATTCCCATAAGACTGGTGCAGAACCAGTTATGCCATTGGGAGATATCTTTCATTCATTCATTCATTCATTCATTCATTCATTCAAGAATATTTATAGAGAGCCAAGATTTGCCAGGCACCAAGGGTAGCAGTAAACTGAACTTTCCCACTTTCACAGTCCAGATAATAGTACTGAGATCATCCACAAGTATATTTATTTGATTTTTGTAGAACCTTGGAGAAGTCTCACAGAAAATGAATTACTGTTTTTCTGCACTGTCCATAATGACAATAAAAATATTTGCTTTTTGGGGGACCACTACATTAAGCCCCGTGCTTAGGGTTGCTACATCCCAATCCTATCTGTATTTTGTATTATCTATTGCAAGTTACCCTAAAATTTATTATATCATAATTTCTATGGCTAATGCGTCTGGGAGCAGCTGAGCTGGGTACCATTTGGCCTAAGGTATCTCACAAGGTTGCAGTCAAACTGTCAGTCATCTCAAGACTTGATTGGGGCTGAAAAAACTGCTTCCAATCTCACTCACATAGTTATAGGCAGGCCTCAGAAGGTCTGCTTCCAAGCTTACTCACATGCGCTTATCCATGGGGCTACTTTGTGACATGGCAGATGGTTTCCCCCAAATAGGCAAACTAAAGGAGAGTGAAAAAGAGTGCCAAAGGTAGAAGCCACAGTCTTTATAACCTGATCTCACAATCGACATCCTATCACTTCTGCTGTATTTCTGTTTGTTAGAAGTAAGTGCATACATCCAGTCCAAACTCTAGGGGAGGAGTTACCCAATGATATGAATACCAGGAAATAGGGATTATTGGGTGTCATTGTAAAGACTGTCTAGCATGACATTTCACTTGCCATAAATGCCTTTGGCTTACAGTTCACGTATAGATTTCTATGATTTCCCCCCAATTCTTTGGCATAAATGGTTGTAAGCATTTGATGAATTGTTTCACACATTATGGTTCAATATCAAATGTGTTTAGCAAACTTGCCATGACGATGATGGTTTGCAGGGCCTAGGAAGTGGAGGGTTTCTTTTAAGGTGGCATCTTGTAATCACTTTTGCTCTCTGTTTGCTATTGGGAGAGCATATTGTGATACAATCATGGAATCACAAATGAGTGGTTAATGAGATGACTTAGACATTTAGGAGGCTTTCGCCTTGGTCATTCATGCCCTGCCATTTCAGCTGTTCTAACCACTAAAGCAATTGAGCTCATCAGATCACAGGATTAAGGGTCAAAAATATGGATTTGAACCACGGCGCTACCTCTAACTAGCTCTTCACACGGATCAAGTTTCTTTCTCGCTCAGAAGTTTTGTTTATTTTTATTTTTTGGAAAATAAAAGATTGGATTAAATGGTCTCTAAAGGCCCTTCCCTTTCTAACATTCCATGCTTCTTGAGTCACAGGTAAATGGACTTGTTTCAGTCTTGCTCTGGTTGTGTAGCTTGTTGGTACTGGATAGACTCTTTTCACCTGACAATTTTCTAGAGGAACAGAGGCCCTGGAAACAAACAAGACACATTTCCACCAGTTTTACATGTGAAAGCATTTAACATTTATTGAAATCTTACGATGTGCCAGGCACTATGCTAAGCACTTCATAGGCATTCTCATTTGAGCCTAGTAACAATCCTATGAGGCAGGTATCTTTCTAGCCTTTGTTTATGGAAGAAGAAACTGAGGCTTAGAAAGAAAAGTAATTTGTAAAAATCACAAGCTAGTAGTGAACAGGGCTAAAATTCTAATGACTGGTCTCTTTGGCTCAAAGCCAGGCTCTTGACCTCTAAGTTATCGATTTTATGCTCCAGTTCCTTGGATGGGACTTGACCAGTCAAAAATCCAGGACCCTGAGCAATGGAATGTATCAAAGTATTCTGGCCAGTGTGATATCTTAGAAATCTTAAGCAGCCCATGAGAATGAACACTATTATTTCCACAATAAGCGGATGATGTAAAGGTATGACCTAAAGGAAGGCAGGTCCTATGAGCACATACCATTTTCTGACATGACCCCTAAATGTGTGTTGCTGAACAGAGATAACCAATAAGCCTTGTGCTGCCGCTGCTTTTTAAAAAAATTCTTTCTACTATCTTTAAAAAAAATTCCTCATGAACGTACATTTATTTGAAAACCTCTCCTGTGTTTTTCATGAGTAAGAGAGTTACAAAATGGTAATGCTACTCAGCCCCTCCAGCCCTCCTGGATGTATAGCCATAGTTTCTTCTTGCCAGAAGACAGAAGTAGGCAGGACTTTGAGGCTGGTTTTCCTTTTTCTCCTTTAGGCTTTTAGTCACACAACTAGAGCTTAGAATTAAATTGGAGCCATGGCACACTGTAACATAGTCTACAAGACTCCACTGGGAGCCCCCTGGCAAGGGATGCATCTGGCTTCTGGTTCCTTAGTTTGCAGTGTCACTGCTACACAAGCTGGTTCCTGCTATGGGTTGTCAAGAAAGGACATCCACCACTTTTCAGTGGCTCTTGTTCCTAAGTGGCTGTTTTAGGACGGAGCCCTGTGAAGATGGAAGAAATATTATTTTATATAGCCATTTATTTGGCTGTTGGTAAAAGGGAAATTTCCCACCAACATGAAGAAGCCGTTCCAAAGATTTTATTAAATGGGAATGGCTGCATTAGAATGATCAAAACTGTAAAGTAACAAGATATAACCACTAAAATGTATGGAGAATTTTACAGGAGCTTTGCACATCATCTAAGTAAATTCTTTCACCAATCTTGGGTGATAGGTACTATTATTATTTCTATCATGCAGATGATATGTACAGAGTTTATGAGACCCAAAGTCACAATTGCAAAACTGGGAGAGCTGAACAAGAACTTGGGTATTTCAGAGTCCAAAGCCAGTGTTCTGGGTCACTATGTGAACTACCTGCAAATAAGTAAGGATCTTCTTTTATTTGAATCCCAGAAACTTGCAACTGCCCCTCATCAGGGATAGGCATTTAAAATGTGCACTTCCTAAATTTGTAACATCGACAAAATTTAAGGTTGAATAGTTACTTAAAGGATAAGCATTTGCAAAGCACTTCAAAATTATCCATTTTAAGTTGATATAAAATATGAAATTATAAAACATCAGAATGAGGAAGGATCTCGGGAGTAATGCATCCTTCATGTACCCTTCCATTCTTTTCCCATGCCACTTATCATTCTCACCAGTTCATTTAAATAATCTTTCTCTTGGGAGCACACTTAGTTTATAAAGCTCTATGCCTTGAAGACATTCCACAACTTGGGCATCTTCCTCATTCAGTTTCTACTTCCCTCAATATTAGACCCAAATGGGGTGAATTGTTTATAGAAGAAGAAGCAACTGAGACACACGGGGTCCTATTGTAGGGGGTGGGGAGGGATAGCATTAGGAGATATACCTAATGTAAATGACGAGTTAATGGGTGCAGCACACCAACATGGTACATGTATACATATGTAACAAACCTGCACGTTGTGCACATGTACCCTAGAACTTAAAGTGTAATAATAATAATAAAAAAAAAAAAGGCCGGGCGCGGTGGCTCAAGCCTGTAATCCCAGCACTTTGGGAGGCCGAGACGGGCGGATCATGAGGTCAGGAGATCGAGACCATCCTGGCTAACATGGTGAAACCCCGTCTCTACTAAAAAATACAAAAAACTAGCCGGGCGAGGTGGCGGGCGCCTGTAGTCCCAGCTACTCGGGAGGCTGAGGCAGGAGAATGGCGTAAACCCTGGAGGTGGAGCTTGCAGTGAGCTGAGATCCTGCCACTGCACTCCAGCCCAGGCGACAGAGCAAGACTCCATCTCAAAAAAAAAAAAAAGAAAGAAAGAA
>NW_016835318.1:0-2691 GCF_001698545.2 Rhinopithecus bieti | reverse complement strand
GGAGAGAGGATAATATTATTCCCAATATTGCAGAAGATGGACACGCCCCCTCTGATGTTGTCCTTAATATTCCAAGGCACAGAAGATGATGTTACTCCTAATATCGCAGAGAGTGTACACCCCCCAGTGATGTTGTTCCCGTGATCCAGGAGAGAAGAGGATGATATTACTTTCAATATCCCAGGGGATGTACACGCCCCTGGTGATACTGTTCCTAATTTCCACCTGGGAGAGGATGATATGACTCCCAATATCGCAGGGATTATAAACACTCCTTTGATATTGTTCCTAATATCCAGGCGGGGAGAGGATGATATTCCTCCCTATATGGCAGAGGGTGTACACTTGTCTTTGACACTGTTCGTAACGTCTAGAGGGGTAGGTGATATTACTCACAAAATCGTAAACACAATGTGTGTCCACCGTGGATTCTAATATCCAGGGAGGGATATTACCTCCCAAGTCACGGGGGGTGTCCACCCCGCCTGTCACATTGTTTCTTATACCCAGGGAGGAGAGGATGATATTGCTACTAATATCAAAGAAGTGTACACGCCGCCTGTGATATGGTTCCTAATATCCACGTTGGGAGAGGATGATATTACTCTCAGCATCACAGGGGTTGTCCATCCCGCCTGTGATACTGTTCCTACTATCCAGAATAAGAGAAAATGATACTACTCCCAATAGTGCAGGGAGTGTCCCCCCCGCCATGTGATATTGTTCTGAAAAGCTAAAGGAAGAGAAGATAATATTATTCTTTGTACTGCAGGGGGTGTACACCCACCTGTGATATTGTGAGGGACCCCCCGTGATATGGGGAGTAATAGCCACCCCCTCTTCCCCAGGCTATTACGATCCACATCGCAGGGGATGAGGCACCACCCGCGATATGGGGAGTAATAGCCACCCCCTCTGCCCCCAACCCCTCCCCTGGCTATTATGATCCATGGTGGACTCACAGCCTGTTTCTGATATGCTGAGAAATATCATCTCCCTCTCTGGAAATTATGAACTCTGTCACAGATGGTTGTACACCCCCAGTGTGTACACCCTCAGAGGGTGTACACCCGTCTGTATTGGGAGTCATATCATCCTCTTCCTCCCTGAATATTAAGAACAGTATCCCAGGAGTGTTTCTACTCCCTGCAATACTGGGTGTCATATCCTCCTCTCTCACGTGGAAATTAGAAACATTATCACTGGGGGCTTGTACACCTTGTGTGATATTTAAAGTAACATCATCCCCTTCCCTCTAGGATCATGGGAACAATATCCCTGGGGGGTGTACACTTTCTGCCATATGTGTAGTAATATCATCCCCTTCACCTTGGAACATTATGAAGGACCATCTCACACGGGGGTGTAAAACCCTTGTTGTGATATTGGGAATGTGATTATCCTCTTCCCCCACTGCATGTTTGGAAAAATATCAGAGTGAGTGTACCCCTCCTGCGATATGGGGATTCATATCTTCTTCTTCATTTCTGGATATTAGAAAGAATATCACACAGGGGTTTGCACTTTCTTTGATATCTGGAGTCATGTCATCCTTTCCTGTTTTCAATGGCAAGAACAATATCTCAGGGGAGATGTACACCCCCTACCATATTGGGAGTAATATTACCCTCTCCTCCACTTGATATTAGGAACAAAATCCCAGTGTGAGTGTACAGTTCCTACTCTGGAAAGTCATACCGTTCTCTCCCTTCCTGGATTTTAAGAACAATATCACAGGGTGGGTGTACACAGCCTGCGAGTTTGAAAGTAATATCATCCTCTCCCCCTCCAGATATTAGCAACAATATTGCAGAAGGGTTGTTCACTCTCTGCGATATTGGGAGTAATATCATTTTTGCCTTCCCTGAATATTAGGAGCAATATCCCCGGGTGGATGTACACCCGCTCTTCTCTTGGGAGTAATGTCAAACTCTACCCCCTGGATATTAGGAGCAATAGCACAAAGTGGGTGTACACCCATGGCGATATTGGGGGTAATATCATGCTCTCCCTCCCTGGATATTAGGAACAATATCACAGGTGGGTGTACACTCCCTGCAGTACAAAGAATAATATTATCTTCTCTTCCTTTAGCTCTTGAGAACAATATTACATGGCGGGGGGGACACCCCCTGCACTATTGGGAGTAATATCATTCTCTCTTATTCTGGATAGTAGGAACAGTATTACAGCAGGATGGAAAACCCCTGTGACGTTGAGAGTAACATCCTCTCCCAACGTGGATATTAGGAACCATATCACAGGTGGTGTGTACACTTCTTCGATATTAGTAGCAATATCATCCTCTCCTCCCTGGGTAGGATGAGTTTGCGTCCTTTGTAGGGACATGGATGCAGCTGGAAACCATCATTCTTAGCAAACTATCACAAGAAGAGAAAACCAAACACCGCATGTTCTCACTCATAGGTGGGAACTGAACAATGAGATCACTTGGACTCGGGAAGGGGAACATCACACACTGGGGCCTATCATGGGGAGGGGGGAGGAGGGAGGGATTGCCTTGGGGAGTTATACATGATATAAATGATGAATTGATGGGTGCTGACGAGTTGATGGGTGCAGCACACCAACATGGCATAAGTATACATATGTAACAAACCTGCCCGTTATGCACATGTGCCCTAGAACTTAAAGTATAAAAAAAAAAAAAAAAAGAAACAATGTCACAGG
>NW_016835317.1:0-662 GCF_001698545.2 Rhinopithecus bieti | reverse complement strand
CCGGAAGTGCGCCATCTTGCCTCCGTTCATCCAAACAGGGGTCGGTGGGAGGAAGGCTTCCAGGTCATAGGTGGATTCAAAGATTTTCTGATTGACAGTTGATTGAAACAGTTATTATCTAAAAACCTGCAATCAATAGAAAGGACTATCTGGGTCAAGATAAGGGGTTGTGGAGACCAAGGTTCTTACCATGTAGATGAAGTCTCATGGGGGTTGCCTTTAGAGACAATAGATGGCAAATGTTTCCTATTCAGACTTTTAAAAGGTGCTAGACTTTCAGCTAATCTCTAGAGGATTGGGAGGGCTTGGAAGGGGCAAGAGTTAGTTATGGTAATAGAGATTCTTTACAGATGCAAATTTTCCCCATAAGAGACAGCTTTGCAGAGCCATTTCAAAATATGCAAAAAAAAAAAAATCGTATTTTGGGGTAAAATATTTTTATTTCCTTCTTTATCTGTCATATGATGTTATACAAGAGTCGGGGGGAAAGAAAGTAAGCTGTGTTATATATAAGGTTAAATAAAGCCCATCTGTTGAGATGTTATGGTTTACAGGGTATGATTCCCCAGGCCCCTTAGATAGGAATTTGGGCAAGAGAGAAAAAATGTCAGTTTAGTCCTCAGTACATTCTGTGGGTTTGGACAGATGTCTAATGCTGTATC
>NW_016835316.1:0-1495 GCF_001698545.2 Rhinopithecus bieti | reverse complement strand
CTGCAAATCCCCTGTGCTCTGCCTGTTCATCCCCCTCTCCCCCAACCCCTGCCAACCACTGCTCTTTTTACTGTCTCCATAGTTTTGCCTTTTGCAGAATGTGACAGAGTTGGAATCTTACAGTATGCAGCCTTTTCAGATTCGTTTCTTTCAGTTAGTAATATGCATTTAAGGTTCTTTCATGCAGCTCAATAGTGTTTGGCAGAGACTCAAAGGCAGGGAGAGGAATGGGAAATCTGTGTGGTGGAAAAGGGGAAGAGGAGTCCTGATGGGGTTGCCAGCTGCTTGAGGAAGCCAGAGGCGGCTGCTAGTGAAGTGGCCTCATTGTCTGGGGTGACACCCAAGGTTCATTGTCTCACAGCCACAGAGATAAAGGACATGGACACAAAAAGGGTGAGGTTAAGAGTGGAAATTTAATAGGTGAAAGAGAGAGAATAGCTCTCTGCTACAGAGGGGTCCCGGAAAAATAGGTTGCTGATGCACAGTGAAATGCAAAGAGTTTTATAGATGAGCTAGTGGGGAGCAGTGTCTGATCTACATCAGGTGTAAAAAAAGTTAGGACCAGATGTGCAATCTGCATAGGGCACAAATCTCTGGATGCCCCCACACCCATCTTTTATTACACAGGTGGGTAGCTACTCCACGTTGCTTATTTCTTTCTTACTGTGCATGTGTTACCAAAAAAAATAAAAAATAAAAAATAAGGAAAGGTGAATCCCCCATAGTGGACATGTCTGGCCCCAGGTAGTATCTTTTATCAGTGTGGCTGCAGGCCTCCCCCCAGGTGTTTCCAGCTTCCTTATCTATATCTGCAGCTCAATCTTTCAGGCTGCTCTTTGTTAGAAAGAAATGCTTTCTTGGGTTCTGCCAAGGACTGGTTTGCCCTATCTGCCTAAATAATTTCTTCTATCTCCTGTATCACTGGAAGAGGGGATCCTACCTGACTGGAAAGAGGGTGCCTATTTGGTTCTCCCTTTTAGTCCTAAGTTGGAAGCAAGGGCTAAAAGGTGGGAAGCCATCAGTGCAGTCCTGACCATTAGGGTTGCTGTATGCAGAGGTGTAGTTTGGCTTTTCCAGTTGGTTACTTCACAGGCTGTGGGTCAGAGCATCACCAGGTTCTTGGGTGGATTTTTTAAATCCCACGGACTGAAACCCTTCTTTATTATCTCCAGTCACTTGAACATCTTTCTTTGATAGAGACAGTTTATTCAATGTTGTTACTTAGAAAAAAAGCTGCTGCTACTACTACTACAATTACTATTTATAATAATGGTAATAATGACAAGAATGATGAATCACAGCAAGGACCAAATAATTATAATTACTGATTTAATATTTATGCATAAATATTTATTAAAATATATAATCTATATATTACATATTTTTATACTATGACATTTATAGTATCTACATAATTATATATTATTGTATATTTATGACAATTTATATTTATAAGTAACATAATACAAAGAAGAATATTACTACTACTACTACT
>NW_016835315.1:0-473 GCF_001698545.2 Rhinopithecus bieti | reverse complement strand
GCGTTGTTTTAATGTGGCAGAATATCATTCTCAATAAGTACGATAAATTTATTTAGCAATTATTCCATATCAAACAAAATAGAGCAACAATGTACCTCCAAATACCAATTTTAAAATAGACGTTTAACAATGTTATGAAACTGGCTTTTGATGAATCTTCTTTATTGCTTACACATGGTGGTGTGGTTCGGTTCATTTCTCATTTCATTTCATTTCATTATTTCATTTGATTTCGTTTCATTTCATTTCATTTCATTTCATGAGATGGAGTCTCCCTCTGTCTCCCAGGCTGGAGTTTAGTGACGCCATCTCTGTTCACTGCAAGCTCCGCCTCCCAGGTTCACGCCATTCTCCTGCGTCAGCCTCAGGAGGAGCTGGGACTAAAGGCGCTTTCTCGTTTCGGTTCATTTCTCATTTCTCATTTTGTTTCATTTCATTTCATTTATTTCATTTCATTTCATTATTTCATTTCA
>NW_016835314.1:0-870 GCF_001698545.2 Rhinopithecus bieti | reverse complement strand
TCTCAAGGAAAAAAAAAAAAAAGAGTGAACCTTAGAGCAAGACATAGGCGAGACATAAATGCATTTTCCAAGCCACACACAGACTCATCAACACAGAACAGAAGCTTCATTGGCATGAGGGGTTTAAACACAAAACTCTGACCAAACACTGAACAATAAGCTGCTCTGACTACGGTTGACTCCTACGAAATCAAACGTAAAAACAATATCACAAATACCAAAAGCACAATCAATACAAGATAAAATATATATACTGAATAACATCAAAATTTAAAACTCCTATGCTTCAAAGGACACTATCAAGAAAGTGAAAAACAAAATTCACACAATGGGAGGACATTTTTGTAAATCCTGTATCTAATAAGAGACTTGTACCGAGAACATACGATGAACAACTGCAACTCAATAAACAAATAGCTAGATTTAAAAATGGGTAAGACCTTTGAATGGACATTCTCCAAAGAAGATATACAAATAGCCAATAAGCACTTGGAAATATACTCACCATTATTAGCCATCAGGGAAATGTAAATCAAAATCACAAAGAGATACCACTTCAAATCCACTGGGATGATTATAATTAAAATCAGGCTGGGAGCACTGGCTCACGCCTGTAATCCTAGCATTTTGGGAGGCTGAGGCAGGTGGATCACTTGAGGTCAGGAGTTCAAGACCAGCCTGGCCAACATGGTGAAACCCCGTCTCTACTAAAAATACAAAAATTAGCCAGGTGTGGTGGTGGGCACCTGTAGTCCCAGCTACTTGGGAGGCTGAGGCAGGAGAATCGCTTGAATCCGGGAGGCAGAGGTTACAGTGAGCCGAGATCACATCACTGCACTCCAGCCTGAGCAACAAGAGTGAGACTCCATC
>NW_016835313.1:0-2642 GCF_001698545.2 Rhinopithecus bieti | reverse complement strand
CATGGTGACACCGAGCCAGGTAACCCTACATTAGTCGCAGTCTGTTACTGTGTCTCACTGGGGGATGTCAGCATTACCTCTGGAGTCAAAGTAGGTAAGCCAGGGTAACCAGAGTTCCCAGGAGGGACCAAGACCAAAGGACGCAGGGGTCGGGCCTGTCCCGGAAGTTCAGGTTGGATGAGGGGCTCTGTGAAGCTGGGGCAACCGAGGGCCTGCCCTTCAGGTTACAGGCATCTGGGTCCTGGTCTAGACCCTCATATGCCATCCAGAGACCCAACCCTGGGGACAGTTCCTCCCAGGCTGGTAGCAGAGAGTCGATCCTTGTACTCACCCCACCAAAAGCTCTGAAATGAGGGGCCTGTGACTGGGGAAAGACTCTTCAGGAAAACGTTCTCAGGGGCAGGGAAGGTTTGAGTTGGGCCTTAGGGCAGCCAGAGAGGTAGGTGACAGGTCCCCTCACAAAACCTGCCAGAGAATGCAGGAGGGTCACAGGTGTAGTGGTGGGAATGTTCTGGAAGACAGCAGGCAGCCTCCCACTCACCGATGGGGCTGAGTGCGGTCAGGTCCACACACCAGAAGAAGCTGGTATCCACACACTGGTGCACTTTGTTTCTCGTTTTAGAGACAGGGTCTTGCTCCGTTGCCCAGGCTGGAGTGCGGTGGTGCAATCATATCTCACTGTAGCCTTGACCTCCTGGGTTCATGTGATCTTCCCACCTCAGCCTCCTGAGTGGCTGGGACTACAGGTGCATGCCACCATGCCTAATTTTATTTTTTGTAGAGACAGGGTCTCGCTGTGTTGCCCAGGCTGGTCTCAAAGGGCAAGATGACTTCCTAGGAAGCCAGGCATGGAGGCCAGCATGCACCTGAACTGAGGACAGAAGACTCTGATGAGAGGGAGGGGAGGCCTCTGACATAGTTTGGATAGTTGTCCCATCCACATCTCGTGTTGAAATGTGATCCCCAATGCTGGAGGTGGGGTCTACAGTGTGAGGTGTTTGGGTCATGGTGGGAGATCCCTCGTGAATGGCGTAGTGCCCTCCCCATGGTAATGAGTGAGTTTTCTAATTTTTTTTTTTCTTTTCTTTCTTTTCTTTCTTTTTTTTCTTGAGACAGAGTCTCACTCTGTTGCCCAGGCTGGAGTGCAGTGGAGCAATCTCAGCTCACTGCAACCTCCGTCTCCCAGATTCAATAAGTGAGTTTTCTATTAGTTCACTGGAGAGCTGATTGCTTAAAAGAGGCTGATGCCTCCTCTCTCTTGCTTCCTCTCTCACCATGCAACACGCCTGCTCCCTCTTTGCCTCCCACCAGGAATAAAAGCTTCCTGAGGCTTCACCAGAAGCCTAGCAGATGATTGTACAGCCTGCAGAACTGTGAGGCAAATAAACTTCTTTTATAAATTACCCAGTCTCAGGGCCGGTCACAGTGGCTCACACCTACAATCCCAGCACTTTGGGAGGCCAAGGCGGGTGAATCACTTGAGGTTAGGAGTTCAAGACCAGGCTGGTTAACCTGGTAAAACCCTGTCTCTACTAAAATATAAAATTAGCCAGGCATGGTGGTGCATGCCTGTAATCCCAGCTACTTGGGAGGTTGAGGCATGAAAATTGCTTGAACTGGGAGGCAGAGGTTGCAGTGAGCTGAGATCATACCATGGCACTCTAGCCTGGGCCACAAGAGCAAAACTCTATTTCAAAACCCTTTCTCTACTAAAATATAAAAAATTTGCCAGGCATGGTGGTACATGCCTGTAATTCCAGCTACTCAGCAGGCTGAGGCAGGGGAATAGCCTGAACCCAGGAGGCAGAGGTTGCAGTGACTTGAGATCATACCACTGCACTCCAGCCTGGGCAACAGAGCTAGACTTCATCTCAAAATAAACAAACAAACAAACAAACAAATAAATAACCCAGTCTCAGGTATTCCTGTAGAGCAACACAAAACAGGCTAATACAGCCTCCACACTTAGTGTCCACTGAACCTGACACTCAATGGTCTTGACTCTGCCATTAACAGTCGGACTATGACAGAGTTGTTCCCCTGCTCTGCCTCAGTTTGTCCTCTCAGCTGAGCAGAGCAGGGATAATTGCTTCTCATGTGGGCCACAGAACAAAACAAAGCCCTGAGTCCCGCAGGAAGGTCGGTGGGCTACGTCCAAGGGAAGACAGACCTGGGGCAGTATTTTATGTCCCCGGGGTGGCAGAGGGACATGGAGAAGATGCCTCCTTTGTGGGCAAGGGAGAAGGGAAGATAAGCAGAGAGGCGCCAGACTCCTGCCTCACCGCCACCTCCCCACCCCACACCAGGCCCATTCCCACTTAGCCCCAACTGAGGCTGCACCATTCTCCTTCCGGTCAGCGTGACTTCCCAGCCAAGCTGACGGAAGCTGACAGCTTGTATTCATCAGGGACAGCACGTAGTGTACGTAGTGTGCAGGATGGAAGTGGAGAGGGGACACGGGAGCAGTGGTGTCAGGTCTGGGGCTGCAACATGGTACCTGCCCTGGCTGTGGGCAGACCATGCTGGTCCACCCTGCCAGATGTGGCCTCTAATTCTAAGGTCTCCGAGTTCCAAGCCAGGACTGGAGCCAGACTCCCCTTGGGGACAGGGGACACAGTCCACATAGACAGCACTTGTGCTTT
>NW_016835312.1:0-961 GCF_001698545.2 Rhinopithecus bieti | reverse complement strand
TCAACAAAATTGATAGACCGCTAGCAAGACTAATAAAGAAGAAAAGAGAAGAATCAAATAGACGCAATAAAAAATGATAAAGGGGATATCACCACCGACCCCACAGAAATACAAACTACCATCAGACAATACTATAAACACCTCCAAGTAAATAAGCTAGAAAATCTAGAAGAAATGGATAAATTTCTGGACACATACACCCTCCCAAGACTAAACCAAGATAGAAGTTGAATCTCTGAATAGACCAATAACAGGTTCTGAAATTGAGGCAATAATTAATAGCCTACCAATCAAAAAAAATCCAGGACCAGATGGATTCACAGTCAAATTCTACCAGAGGCACAAAGAGGAGCTAGTACCATTTCTTCTGAAACTATTCCAACCGATAGAAAAAGAGGGAATCCTCCCTAACTCATTTTATGAGGCCAGCGTTATCCTGATACCAAAGCCTGGCAGAGACACAACAAAAAGGGGAATTTTAGACCAATATTCCTGATGAACATCGACGTGAAAATCCTCAATAAAATACTGGCAAACCAAATCCAGTAGCACATCAAAAAGCTTATCCACCACGATCAAGTTGGTTTCCTCCTTGGGAAACAAGGCTGGTTCAACATACGCAAATCAATAAACGTAATCCATCATATAAACAGAATCAACAACAAAAACCGCATGTTTATTTCAATAGATGCAGAAAAGGCCTTTGAAAAAATTCAACAGCCCTTCATGCTAAAACTCTCAATAAACTAGGTATTGATGGAACGTATCTCAAAATAATAAGAGCTATTTATGACAAACCCACAGTCAATATCATACTGAATGGACAAAAACTGGAAGCATTCCCTTTGAAAACCAGCACAAGACAAGAATGTGCTCTCTCACCACTCCTATCCAAAATAGTGTTGGAAGTTCTGGCCAGGGCAATTAAGCAAGAGAAAGAAATAAAGGGTATTCAATTAGG
>NW_016835311.1:0-3404 GCF_001698545.2 Rhinopithecus bieti | reverse complement strand
ATAATTTTATTATAATTAAAAAAATTTTTTTGAGCCTAGAGTTTGGCTATTGGAATATTTATTATGATCATCTCTTGCCTAATGGTTACCAGAGTTTTTTTTTTGTTTTTTGAGATGGAATCTTGCTCTGTCACCCAGGCTGGAGTGCAGTGGCATGTTCTCGGCTCACTGCAATCTCCACCTCCAAGGTTCAAACAATTCTCCTGCCTCAGCCTCCCGAGTAGTTGGGAATATGGGTGCCCACCCCCATGCCTGGCTAATTTTTGTACTTTTAGTAGAGATAGGGTTTCACCATGTTGGCCAGGCTGGTCTCAAACTCCTGACCTCAAGTGATCTGCCTTCCTTGGCCTTCCAAGTGCTGGGATTACATGCATGAGCCACCACGCCCAGTCTGGTAACAGATTACCTTGTCCCAACAAAATTACTATTATTATAATTATCCAGCACATAAAAAAACACAGCTTGTTCTAAGAAGTGAATATATCTCATGAGGTTCCAACTTATGGTGAATAAATTAAAAGTAGACCTTGTTTGTATAAGAATATGTAACATAACTTCTGCTTCTTGGGAAGGAATTACTTTTCTGTCTTCTGTATTCAGTAGGTATCTTCAGAAATAATCTCCTATTTGTATGGGTGCACAATGGCTCGGTTTTATGGTTCTTATTGCCATTTGTTTATGGTATCAGAAAGGGATTGTTGAATTCCCAGTTCTAAAGACAGTTACTTTCTTAGTGACACAGATTCCTGTGTAATACACTTGACCCTGAACAATAAGAGTTTGAACTGCAGGGGTCCACTTATATGCAGATTTTTCTTCTGCTTCTGCAACCAAGAGACAGCAAAACCAACCATTTTCTTCCTCCTCAGCCTAATTAACCTGAAGATGATGAAGATGAAGACCTTTGGGAGGATTCACTTATGTTTATGAATAGTAGGTATGTTTTTTTCTTTTCTATGATTTTCTTTGTAACAGCTTCATTTCTCTAGCTTATTTTATTCTAAAAGCATAGTATATAATAATGCAACACATACCAACTATGTGGTCATCGACTGTTTATGTTATCAGTAAAGTTTCCAGTCAATGGTAGGCTATTAGTAGTTACGTTTGGAAGGAGTCAAAGTTATACTCAGATTTTCAACTGCACAGGGATCAGAGTCCCTAACTCCCAAAATATTCAAGAATCAACTGTAATTAACATTTATTTACTAAATATAAACCATTTACTATAAAAATTAAATAGAAGATCCATTTGCATAACAAGTCCAATTTGTAACAATGTAATTATAGAGGAAAATGCAACATGTTAACTTAAAAATCTAATTTCTTATTTATATTAATACAAAAATATAATGTAGAATTTCAGGGATCATAAACGAATTTTTTTCAGAGAATACTGTTTGAGATTGAGAACTAACTTCTTAAATAACTCTGAATTCTAAACTAAAGAAATTAAATTTAAAAAATTAATTTATACATAAATATACATATTTTAAACTGCTCTTTTATGATTAAAAATACGTAATCTTACTTTTTTTGGGTTTTTTTGGAGATAGAGTCTCGCTCTTTCATCCAGGCTAGAGTACAGTGGTGCCATCTCAGCTCACTGCAACCTCCATTTCCTGGGTTCAAGTGATTCTCCTGCCTCAGCCTCCCAAGTAGCTGGGATTACAGGCACCCGCCACCATGCCCAGCTAATTTTCATATTTTTAGTAGAGATGGGGTTTCACCATGTTAGCCAGGCTGGTCTCAAAATCCTGACCTCAGGTGATCCACCCGCCTTGGCCTCCCAAAGTGCTGGGATTACATGTTTGAGCCACCACGCCTGGCCTGTAATTTTGCTTTTTAAAATCAGTAAGACCACCAAGAGAAATGAGAAATTTACTATCAGAAGTCTTACCTTGATTGTCATTTCGAAGATGATTTTTAAGTATCTTATTTTATGTTCCAAAATTTGTTGTTGAATGCTATGCATAATAAATGTAATAAATAAAATTAGTATTTTAATAGCGATATGAAAAATATTTACCAAACATATTAAATTCTTAAAGCATTTCAGACAATATCAGAGCTAATATCAGAACTCTAATGTCCAATACACTTGAAAATTTTAAGCTCTATAAACTTATTAAGCTTCTAATTAAAGAAAAAAACAGGAAGTACTCATAAACTGAGAAAAACATAGCTCAGTAAGTTAATTCTAGTTAACTTAACAGCCTGGAAACTGTCCTGCACTCAGAGTAAGTCCTCGCTCTGTAACCAATAGGTATTTTGTTTTCAGACCAGTTGCTTCTCTTAGGCTCCGTGGCTTCTTCTAAAAAACAAAGATTTTACTACTTGACTTTACTAGGTTGTTAGGAGGATGTAATGAGATAAAATGTTTAAATGTTCAGAGAAATAGTAAAGCAATGGAAAAATTTATTCTTGAGCTGCATTGCTGGAACAATTTTGGAATCTCAAATAAAACCTGATGAGTGTTTTTTTATAGGTTCTAATATTTGAATGTCACAGTTTTCAGAGAATATTATTAAGTGCTAATTTTGGTTATTAGTTCTATTCATTGTGGCTTATAGTTCAGAGCATTTTAGCTAGTTCATAACTTGTAACTAAATTTATATATAAATATATTATTGTCTCATTAAAACATATAACCTAATTGTCCCCTATTACTGAGCTCATCAATCACACCAAGGGCAGAAAACTAACAGATGTCAAAACCTGGCTGGGACAACTACCATTCCTTCTCTACCTCCTCAAACTCAGAGCCAGCAGGTCTCTGTCAGAGGCTGCATCTTCTGGGTCCTCTCCGACTGACATACAAGACAAAGCCCTGCTTGTATTGTTTTTCAGTTCCATGAAAGAGATGCAAGTTGATGTTTCCTCATTTCCAAGTCATGTACTAACAACATATTTGCATGTAACATCCCATATGCCACTCAGCTCTGTTCTCATTTCACAGATCACCTTACATGAATATTTCTATAATGATCATAATAACAATTTCCATATCGGGTGACTGTTTTGGTTTGACTCACATTATTTCCTTGAAGCTAGTTAACAAATAGTCAAATGACCTTCTAGGGACTATGCAACATGTGGAATGCTTTCTGAATTTGTGTGCCATCCTTAGGCAGCAGGCATGCTTATCTGTTCTGTATTGATCCAATTTTAGAATATGTGCTGTTGAAACAAGTATAAAGCCCTGTTTTATACACGGATACTCAAAAGTCATGGATGAGGCTTAGCTCTGTTAAATCCAAATTATCTACTTTAGATACAGAGAATTCTGTTGAACGACTTCCTGTGAGGTAGAATTTTAAAATATTTTAAAACTTGAGGTAGAGATGCAAATAGCCTGACAGATTTTCATTATTATGGAAACACATTACTTGAGGGGCCAACTC
>NW_016835310.1:0-1417 GCF_001698545.2 Rhinopithecus bieti | reverse complement strand
TTCTTTGATATCATCCTAATGCTTTTAATTTCTATATATTTTTGATGCTGGAGCTTGCCTAACATCTGTATTTTTATGCCTCACCCTCTCGCGTAACTGTTGGCCACACCAAGACCAGACAGAAGTGACCAGACCGATCGGTAGCAGGGCTAGGACTGGAATTCCCCAGCCTTTTGCTGTCCAGCAGGCTCTGTTTTCTGTATTGCACTGCTCTTCCCTATTTCGACACCTGTTAGGACAGTGGATGTGAAATGTAGCTGGGCACTTTTGGGGGTGTGCTAGGAGTGTGGCAGATGCCTCAGACTGGCATTTTCCCCTGGTTCTGAATTCTCATGGCTCAGAGTCAGTCTCTAGGCTACTGACCGGGAAGATACAGGAAG
The DNA here is from genome assembly GCF_001698545.2 of Rhinopithecus bieti. NCBI lineage: Eukaryota > Metazoa > Chordata > Mammalia > Primates > Cercopithecidae > Rhinopithecus > Rhinopithecus bieti. The sequence goes on along the minus strand of NW_016835310.1, from coordinate 1,037 downwards.
TTGTTTTGTATGGCAAACTATGCCAGGGCATTTTTTTCACCCGGCAATTTATTTGGTTTGGACTGGAATAAATCTCTGATATTGGTTTCTTTGCCAATATTATTAGGGAGTGGAGGCTGACTTGTTAACTTAGCCCGATTCGTAGTGCTTAGAATCTCAGTGAGTGTGTGTTGAACTGAGCGGAAGTGTGAGAGCATCTTGGACAGTGGTTTGCAAACCTAGCTGCATCTTGGGGGCTGTGAAAAAAGCGTGCGTGCTTACTCCAGACCAGTTGAAATAGAATCTGCAGGACTGGAGCCGGGGCAGCTATAGTGCTGTTAAAAACCCCCAGGTGGTTCTGGTATACCGTAAAGGTTGAGATCCACTGATCCACAATGAATTGGAGTACTGGAGTCCTGGATCATAGACATGCCTTATGTCTTAGCTTAGAATGGCTCTTGTGCTTTAGAACTGTGAAAAAAAGTGTTATGCAAGCAAATGTGGAAATAGCCTAAATGCCACATCCTGTTACTACCTGCCATGAAGTATATTTACCAGTATTCACTCTATTCTGATCTCTACCCATTCCACCGTTTCTTCATGGAACAATAATTTGACAGTTGGTTATGCAGAACCAGAGTAAGTCTAGTTTGATTGGCGGGAAACGATTTTGGGTATGAAGTACTCTTGAGGCATTTATGAAACTTGTTTGTATCACCGCTGTGCTGGACAGTTTATAAATATTACTTCTTTAAGCAAGGCCTATGGACTCAAGCTGCCTGGGTTTTGCTAACTAGCTGTGTCATTTGGGGCAAGTTTTTAAGCTTATATAAACCTGACTTTCATCTGTGAAATGGGATGACAAGGGGTCATGAGCCGCCACGCCTGGCCTTGAATGTGGATTATCATCTCACAGGATTGTGCAAATGTGTGTGTAAAGTGCTTAGTTTGGTGCCTAACACACAGTAACTACTCAGTGAAGTTGTTACACCGTCATCATCATATTTAAATGTAAATATTAAGAGCTAATAAATTTGTAAAAGGTAGTATACCCTTAC
>NW_016835309.1:0-1864 GCF_001698545.2 Rhinopithecus bieti | reverse complement strand
TATGGCCCTTTATAGAAAAAGCTTGCCAATCCCTGCTTTATACTCTGAATAGAATGCCCTAATTCTCAAATTGAATCTAATGCCTCCCCTGCTCACAATTTTCCAATGAATTTCTAGAGCAAACACTGCTGGCTCCCTACCCAAGAGCAGTTCCTTGTTGTTTCTTGCTGGAGAATCACAAATCTATTTGGATATTTATTATCTCAATACTCCTCTCCAGCTTCAAAAGGTAAGTGATTATTCAAAGCTAATCACATAACCACATTTGCTTTCCCAGTGCCTGGTTTAGGAATGAACATGTGGTGTGACCCAGCTAATAAAATTTTACAAAAAGGGCTGAGCACCGTGGCTCATGCCTGTAACCCCAGCACTTTGGGTGGCTGAGGCAGGCGGATCACAAGGTCAAGAGACCGAGACCATCCTGGCCAACATGGTGAAACCCCGTCTCTACTAAACATAGAAAAATTACCTGGGCGTGGTCGCACGTGCCTGTTGTCCCAGCTCCTCGGGAGGCTGAGGCAGGAGAATTGCTTGACCTTGGGAGGTGGAGGCTGCAGTGAGCCAAGATCGTGCCACTGGACTCCAGACTGGCGACAGAGAGAGACTACATCCCCCCCAAAAAAAAAAAAAAAAAAAAAAAAATTACAAAAAGTCCCCTGCAAGCTTATGAGTTTTCTCCCAATTTAAAAGACACATGTGAAGAAAAGCAGCCCTTCCAGCCTTTAGATACTGTCTTGTGAGAACATGATGTTTGGAGCTGTTGCTAAGTAGCCAACCATGAAAGGAGACATGAACAAGACACTGCCAACAGCATAGCTGAAAGAGGAACAAGTGGGATCCAATAATATCACCGGACAACCAAAACAAGCCTGGTTCTTATGGTTTTGGTCACTGTTAGGTCTTGTAGTATTTGCAGCCAAAAGCATTCTACCTCAGAAGTTTCCCCTGGCCTACAGGATAAGATCTACTCAGTTCTATACCATTAAAAGTCTTTTACTGGACTTGTTTCTAGACACAGGTAAAACAACAACAAAGTCTTTCCTAAGGTTGCCTTCACTGACACATACTAAACATAATAAACACATAATAAATAATAAGTATATTTTCACTTCATTAACAAGCTCTCCATATTTTTTTTTTTGCACTAGTAAATCTGAACTGCTCATAAACTCTACAAAGTTCACTCAGGTGTCCTATCTTTTGAACTTGCTCCTCGTGTTTTAAAACTTTCATTCTTCGCGGGTGCTGCTTCTGTCAAACATGCAAGCTTGTTAGATACTCCTTCTGCCAAGCATCATCCCTCTGCCTCCTTACCTGGCAAACAAAGTTCCACCCACTCTGCACGCTCACCCTAAATCCTACCCACATTTTAGAAGTTTGCATTCATTACCACAAATGTAAATGTGCCTGGAACATACTGAACATGATACATATGTAATAAATAATAACTATAAGCTCCCAGGTGACACTGGACACATAGTAAGAACTATTTAAGGTGGTAAATAAATAACAGTGGTAATAACAATCTCCTAACTGTATTTTTTAAATGTATTTTGTCACATTGGAAAAATGCTTAGTCTATAAAAGATACATGATAGTTATTTTTTAAGTGGACAAATATATGAATGAATTAAAATATTTTTCTTAAAATTCTGTTAAAAAACACAAAAATTAAATAGTTATCTATATTCTAATATTCTATTATGAGCACCTTAAAGACAAAAACTATGTCAATTCCATCTTTGTCTCGTGCATTTGCCAAACCTAACTTATAGAAGTGATTTGACAAATATATACTAAATTAACGGTGTCTTTATACAGTTCAGATTGTACAACACATTAGGTGTTATACTTTTGTTATTGA
>NW_016835308.1:0-712 GCF_001698545.2 Rhinopithecus bieti | reverse complement strand
TTTTCTGAGAAACTTCTTTGTAATCTGTGAATTCATCTCACAGAGTTACAACTTAGTCCTCATGAAGCAGTTTGCTAACAGTCTTTTTGTGGAATCGGCAAAGTGATATTTGGGAGCCTATTGGGGCCCATTGTGAGGAAGGAAACATCCTCAGAGAATAACTAGAGAGAAGCTTTCTGAGAGATTGCTTTCTGTTGTGTGTCTTCATCACACAGAGTTCCACCCTTCCCTTCTTGGAACAGTATTCAACCACTGTTGTCGTGGATTCTGCAAAGTGATATATGGGATCTCATGGAGGGCTATGGTGAAAAAGGAAATATCTTCAGAAAAAAACTGGAAAGAAGCCTACTGGGAAAATGCACTTTGATGTATAACAGTCCATTAACACTGCCTTTGAGGAACCTGGGTAGGTCTACCTACCATCGCATTGAGGTCTATGCTGATAAAGGAAATATCATCACGTCAAAACGTGAAAGAATCTTTCTGAGAAACTCCTTGTGATCTGTGAATTCTTCCCACAGAGTTACAACTTCGTCCTCATGAAGCAGTTTGCTAACAGTCTTTTCGTGGAATCTGTAAAGTGATATTTGGGAGCCCATTGGAGCCCATTGCAAAAAAGGAAATATCCTCAGAGAATAACTAGAGAGAAGCTTTCTGAGAGATTGCTTTAGAGGTGTGACTTCACCACACAGAGTTCTACCCTTCCCTTCTT
>NW_016835307.1:0-2649 GCF_001698545.2 Rhinopithecus bieti | reverse complement strand
TTTCTGCCTCTGTGCCTGGGTCCTGTGGCGGCTTGTCAATGGTTTTCGCTGTCGTTCCGCTTTGGGTCCGTGAGAGCCTCACCCACGTGAGGAGATTCGTCTTCCCCGCAGCAATGGAAAACTCATTACCCTTGCCGAGCGAGGGAGCCAGCGAGCAACCTCTCTCCTAGGATCAAGATAACCACAGTCCAGCCAGGGACAAAAGCCCCAGAGGAGCTGGTCGCCCTGCAGGAGAGGAGCAGACCCGCCTCAGAGGAGACGTTTGTACCTTTTCACGGCTCTTCTCGGAGAAGTGAAGCCACACCACGGCAGAAGCTTGAAGAGGAAGCCGGGAAGGGGAGATGCCAAGCCTCCCAGTCCCTGGAACGCTGGCCTCTCTGGACAAGTCAGCCGCTGGGCAACCCTCCCCTTAGGGCCGCGGCAGTGACACCCAGCAGCATCCGGCCTGGGCTCCGGCCTCTGCTCTGTCCTCCCTCTTGCTCTGTCTCCCCTGTTTCCCAGGGGCCTAGAGGCTTCTCGGTCTGCCTGAATGTCTTCAACATGGAACACTCTCCATTTCATCAGGGAGATACTTCCTAGGGGTCCGGATCTTGATTGCTTCCATCTCCTATCCTATTTCTCATTGATGGGACAGGTTTGATTACCCTGGACCTCTAGAGCTCATTCCTATCTGGGACCATGCACTTCCTTTGATCTCCATGTGTCACCTGATTGCTGCGTGGCCCTTCCAAGATGACCGTGATTCTATTCCACCGTGGCTAACCTTTTCCTGCCAGGGAAGGCAGTATTGCATCCCGCCTGCAGTTTTTCTCTTGTTCCTGAAGTCCCTTTTGTTGCTCTACTCCTGGGGAAGTGCCTTCAGGCACTGAGTCTTTTGACTCCCACGGATTTCAAGTCTCCCAAGGGATTAGGTTTTGCTGTTTAGCCAGGGAGGTGGTGTCAGGGGAACCATCTGGTGGCGGGGTGTCAGTGGGGTGTACTTTTTCAAAACGTCTCAGCCCCTCTGGCAGGCATTCCTGCATGTGGCTTGGACTCGAGCACAGGTCCTGTCTCGCAGGTTTTCAGGTGTGCTTGGGTTTTCCTTAGCTTTGTGTGGGAGGTCCCACTGGCCCCCGGGCACACGCCTGGACCTCACTGTCCGTCCCCGCATCGTCCCATATGACCTCAAAGACACACACACACTCCATCTGCTCTTGGGGGATGTCAGTGCCATGTGTGGTCACATTGGCTCTATCTTGGCCTCGCCTTTGTCTCTTGTTGCATGTGTTAACAGAAAGCTGTGGCAGGATTTCGAAATCCCTAGGCCTTGGAGACAAAAGCAAACCACTGCTCCACTCAGGAAGGAGGGAGGCAGTGGGCTCATGGGCCAGATTATTCAGCCAACAGCAGGCCTTGCGGTTCTTGGGATCTTTCTGTGCCCCAGCGAGGCCCTTTCCGCCTCACTACATTGTAACCGCATTCCTGATCACCCGGTCGGATCCATTATTGGATTCGAAGAGGTGTCCAGAGAGCCCAGCGGGCACCCCAAAGCTCCTCCTCCACTTGGAACCAAACCAGAAAACCAATCAAGAAGGTCCTGACGACAGGACTCCTATGGGTCTGACCCTGGCTCTCGCGCAGGCCCCTCTCCTAGTCCTCTTCCCACCCGCCGCCTCGGACTGCTCCGCTGCTGCCACCGCTGCCCCATTCTCCGCAGCCGTCGCATCGCCACCATTTTTTAAGGGGTCCCCAGCCTCTCTCTCCGGAGCAAATGGGCAGTCGGCCTCGCCAGTGCTCATGCGCGAGGCCTGAGCCGCAGTTTTGGTCACAGTGATTGATCCCATTTCCTGGTGATTGGTCCCTGAGACTTGGCGAAGTAAGAGCCTTGTGTGATAGTGCGTCAGAGTCGGGGCTGAGAGCAGTCCTGGCCAGGGCGTTAACAGGATGGTCTCCAGAGGCCGGGATTCACGGAGAACCGACCAGCAGGAAGAAACCGCAGGAGGAAGAAACCTCAGGCTGATCTCCGGGGAGACAGCGCGAGATCCCAGCCTCAGGCCAGGATTCCCGGAGGGTCAAGGAGGCCTCTCTCCCAATCTTCACTTCACCTGCCGCCGCCTCAGTCCCCCAGTCCCCGCTCCGCCATATTTTTTTTATGTAGTCAATGTCTCACTGTCACCCAGTCTAGAGTGCAGTGGCGAGATCTCAGCTCACTGCAAAGTCTTCCGCCCGGGTTCAAGTGGATTCTCTTGCCTCCGCCTCCCGAGTACCTGGGATTAGAGGGATTAGTCAGAGTAAGGGCTAGGACCAGCTCTCGCCAGGGGCATAGACGGGATGGTCTTGGAGGCCGGGATTCACGGAGGGTCGTCCAGGATGAAGAAACCACTGGCAGAGGGCCGGGGAAGCAGCGCGGGATCTCAGGCTCAGGCCTGCACCGACTGATGGTGTGCCAGTGAGTCTCTTCAAAAGAAGAGAAGTTTGCTTGTGTGCCTGTGGGCTGCCCATGGGTCATAGTCACAGAGAGCAGAACCCGGCAGCTTCAGGGGCTGCCTGGGAGTGAGTGTTACCGTGCCACTGCCATGTCTTTGTGCGTTTGTGTGTGTGCCTACGTCTCTCTCTCTTATTTCTCTCTCCTTTCTTACTCTTTCGCTCTGTGTGTGTGTGTGTGTGTGT
>NW_016835306.1:0-984 GCF_001698545.2 Rhinopithecus bieti | reverse complement strand
ATCTCCCAGGGCTGACATTACCACTGTGTCCTGTTGATTCTAGGTCCCAAATTGCAGCTGTGCCCTATTCTCTGGGGCCTGAACCTTTGGGGTTCCCCTTCTTCCATGGAGCCATGCCAGTTCTGCACCCTGCCCTCCAGGGTCAGAGCCACAGCTATATCCCTGTACCCTGGGTGCAAGCTGTTAGAAAGCGGTTCAGGGTCAAGAGCAAACACATTCAAAAGCTAGCAGAAGGCAAGAAATAACTAAGATCAGAGCAGAACTGAAGGAGATAGAGACACAAAAAACCCTTCAAAAAATCAATGAATCCAGGAGCTGGTTTTTTGAAAAGATCAACAAAATTGATAGACCACTAGCAAGACTAATAAAGAAAAGAGAGAAGAATCAAGTAAACGCAATAAAAAATGACAAAGGAGATTTACCACCAATCCCACAGAAATACAAACTACCATCAGAGAATACTAAAACAACTCTGCACAAATAAACTAGAAAACCTAGAAGAAATGGATAAATTCCTGGACACATACACCCTCCCAAAACTAAACAAGCAAGAAGCTGAATCTCTGAATAGACCATTAACAGCCTCTGAAATTGAGGCAATAATTAATAGCCTACCAACCAAAAAAAGTCCAGGACCAGACAGATTCACAGCCGATTTCTACCAGAGGTACAAAGAGGAGCTGGTACATTCCTTCTGAAATTATTCCAAACAATAGAAAAAGAGGGAATCCTCCCTAACTCATTTTATGAGGCCTGATACCAAAGCCTGGCAGAGACACAACAAAAAAAGAGAATTTTAGACCAATATCCCTGATGAACATCGATGCAAAATCCTCAATAAAATACTGGCAAACCGAATCCAGCAGCACATCAAAAGCTTATCCACCATGATCAAGTTGGCTTCATCCCTGGGATGCAAGGCTGGTTCAACATATGCAAATCAATAAATGTAATCCATCACATAAACAGAACCAAAGACAAAAC
>NW_016835305.1:0-1568 GCF_001698545.2 Rhinopithecus bieti | reverse complement strand
TTGAGGGCTCTGGTGAAAAGGAAATATCTTCAGATAAAAACTGGAAAGAAGTCTTCTGGGAAAATGCACTTCGATGTATGAATGCAACTCACAGACTTACACGTTTCTCTTCATTGATCACTTTGTTAACACAATTTTCTGTTAATCTGCTATGGGATACTTCTTAGTGCAATGAGGCTTAAGGTGAGAAAGGAAATATCCTCAGATGAAAACTACAAAGAAGCTTTCTTAGAAACTTCTTGGTGATGTGTGAAATCATCTCACAGAGTTACAACTTCGTCCTCATGAAGCAGTTTGCTTAACACTCTTTTCGTGGAGTCTGCAAAGTGATATTTGGGAACTCATTGGGGTCCATTGTGAAAAGGAAATATCCTCAGACAATAACTAGAGGGAAGCTTTCTGAGAGTTTGCTTTCTGATGTGTGACTTCATCACACAGAGTTCCAGCCTTCCGTTCTTGGAACAGTTTGCTCACACTGTTGTCGTGGATTCTGCAAAGTGATATTTGGAAGCTGATTGAGGGCTATGGTGAAAAATTAAATATCTTCAGATAAAAACTGGAAAGAAACCTTCTGGGAAAATGCACTTCGATGTATGAATGCAACTCACAGAGTTACACGTTTCTCTTCAGTGATCAGTTTTGTAACACAGTTTTCTTGAAATCTGCAATGGGATACGTGATAGCGCAATGTAGCTGACGGTGACAAAGGAAATATCCTCAGATGAAAACCAGATAGAAACTTTCTTCGAAACTTCTTGGTGATGTGTGAATTCATCTCACAGAGTAACACTTATGTTTCCTGGAACAGTCCATTAACACTGTCATTGAGGAACCTGAGAAGGGCTATTTTCGATCGCATTGTGGCGTACGCTGATAAAGGAAATATCATCAGTTCGAAACGTGAAAGAAGCTTTCTGAGAAACTTCTTTGTGATCTGTTAATTCATCTCACAGAGTTGCACCTTCGTCCTCATGAAGCAGTTTCCTAACACTATTGTGGTGGAATCGGCAAAGTGATATTTGGGAGCCCATTGGGGCCCATGGTGAAAAAGGAAATATCCTCAGATAATAACTAGGGAGAAGCTTTCTCAGAGATTGCTTTCTGATGTATGGCTTCATCACACAGAGTTCCATCCTTCCCTTCTTGGAACAGTTTGCTAACACAGTTGTCGTGGATTCTGCAAAGTGATATTTGGGAGCTCATTGAGGGCTATGGTGAAAAAGGAAATATCTTCAGATAAAAACTGGAAAGAAGCCTTCTGGGAAAATGCACTTCGATGTATGAATGCAACTCACAGAGTTACACGTTTCTCTTCAGTGATCAGTTTGCTAACACAGTTTTCTTGAAATCTGCAATGCGATACTTCTTAGCACAATGAAGCTTATGGTGACAAAGGAAATATCCTCAGATGAAAACTAGAAAGAAGCTTTCTTAGAAACTTCTTGGTGATGTGTGAATTCATCTCACAGAATTACAATTATGTTTCCTGGAACAGTCCATCAACACTGTCTCTGAGGAACCTGAGAAGGGCTACTTTGGATTGCATTGAAGCCTACACAGATAAAGGA
>NW_016835304.1:0-2692 GCF_001698545.2 Rhinopithecus bieti | reverse complement strand
GAACTCATCCTTTTTTATGGCTGCCTAGTATTCCATGGTGTATTTCTTCCACATTTACTTAATCTAGTCTATCCTTGGTGGACATTTGGGTTGGTTCCAAGTCTTTGCTATTGTGAATAGTGCCGCAATAAACATACGTGTGCATGTGTCTTTATAGCAGCATGATTTATAATCCTTTGGGTATATACCCAGTAATGGGATGGCTGGGTCAAATAGTATTTCTAGTTCTAGATCCTTGGGGAATGGCCACACTGTCTTCCACAATGGTTGAACTAGTTTACAGTCCCAGCAACAGTGTAAAAGTGTTCCTATTTTTCCACATCCTCTCCAGCACCTGTTGTTCCCTGACTTTTTAATGATTGCCATTCTAACTGGTATGACATGGTATCTCATTGTGGTTTTGATTTGCATTTCTCTGATGGCCAGTGATGATGAGCATTTTTTCATGTGTCTGTTGGATGCATAAATGTCTTCTTTAAGACAGTTTTATTGTGCCCCTCATCCAAGCAGCCATATTTAAGCTGCAAGCTAAGACTGCAGAGGCACAGCTTTTCTCTCCTCTACTCATTTTGTCCTCTGTTGCCAGTCCCATGCCTATTCCCACATGGATGCCTCCTCTCTTAGCCTGCTGCCATCATGAGCTCCATGGACAGGTACAACTTTGCCAGCCCCACTGCCCCCCGACCCTCTATCGCTCATGTTACCCATTTGCTGTTTCTCATTGCTCTTCTAGCTAGACCCTTCACTCACTGCTTCTGCCCTTATTCGAGCTGGTCTTCTCAAGCTGGTCCATCTTGGGATTTGTTCTGCTCTTCTTGTTCAGAACCAAAGTGTCTTTGCTAGGAAAGCATACTTATGATACAGCATAGCCTGGTATAGTTCTCAGTGTTTTAAGAAATCATCAATTTTTTCCTTTTGTGATTGAGGCCAGGGGAAGCAGGAAGCCCTTTTAATATAGGGATGTCCTGAGTCTTTGGAAGTCAAGCTCACCAAGTTTTCCTCCATTCTGTTGTGAGCAAGCATCAGCTTCCTGGCTGTTGAAGAGTTTCTGTATGTGAGCAGCTGAATATGTTTGGGTAAGGGAAGTAATCAGTATCAGTATTATTGAAGGTAAAGAATCAGTATTATTGAAGATGAGGCAGGGCCTCCTGAGAGGGACCCTCAGCCATTTCTTTGCAACTCAGCACTAGGCAGGTCTTCCCATGGTGTGCTGGAAAGTGGGGATCCCAATGTGCTGCTTCCCAAGAGCTCCGTGATGTTTTGATTAAACCTGATCAGTTAGTTCTGGTTTGGCAAGGTTGATTTTGTGTTAGCAGCAAATTTCATGTGGAAATTTCCCCGATGAACATGCATTGTGTTCTCTGGACTAGAAGGGCCTAATGTTTCGGTATTTAGAGTCCTGAAAGTGAATGGAATCTTCATGACTCCTCTCACTAATGTTTCTCCTGTTCACCACTCCATAGGAATCTACTGAAATTGACACACCTTTTTTCTCTGGTTACCTGATTTCTTTTCTCTTAAATTAGGAGGCAGCAGAAGTGAATGTCCTGGTAGAATTTGTCTGTATTTGTCCTGCACAGGAACCTACTGAAATTGACATGCTTTTTTTCCCTGTTACCCCCTCTTTCCCTTATCTTAAACTATGAGGCAGCAGGAGTATATGCCCTGGAAGAATTTGTATGTATTTGTCTTGTCATCTCAGTGTAATCATAAAGTGATCTTCCTTAGACACCTGCAAAACAGCAATCACACTTTTCCTGGAGCTTCAAATTGGCTGTAGTGATGTCGTGCTTCTATCCAAGGGATCTCTGTAAATCATACTTACCACGGTGCCCACCTGTGGTCCCATTTACCAGGGAAGCATTTTGTTCTCATGCATTTGCTTGTTGGTTTTGCTAGAATTCTCAACCTTCCCTTCCCCTGTGGCATCCCTGTGAATTCTGTTCCTCGTTCCCCAATCTGATTTCACTTGGATATTAACCTGGTTGTTTATTCCACGAGGGATTTCTCAGCCTGGCTTTTTAAAGATGTATCTCCTACTTTTCTTGACCTATCCCTCATCTCCCCAGTCCACTACTTCTTTCTTTTTTCTGTTGAGGCAGCTCCACTTCTGATCTCCCTTTCTCCTTTATCTTATTCAGTCAGATCTGCAGCCTCCCACAGATTCACTGACAGCCAGGACTCCCACCACCCTTACTGGGTGCCTACTATGTGCCAGTCCCACCCTTGTGACACTCTTAAAATCTCTTAAAAAGCAAGGTAGGTAACACCGTCCCTGTTTTACACATGAGGAAAGTAAAACCTAGAGATGTTAATGGTTGTTCCTAAGCAATATAATACAAGATGGAAGACTTGGGATTCAAATCCATAACTCTCTGACTCTAAGCTTATGCTCTTTCCACTGTATTATGCTTTCTTTCTTCTTCTTCTTCTTCTTCTTATACTTTAAGTTCTAGGGTACATGTGCATAACGTGCAGGTTTGTTCCATATGTATACTTGTGCCGTGTTGGTGTGCTGCACCCATCAACTCGTCGGCACCCATGAACTCGTCATTTACATCAGGTATAACTCCCAATGCAATCCCTCCCCCCTCCCCCCTCCCCATGATAGGCCCCTTTGTGTGATGTTCCCCTTCCCGAGTCCAATTGATCTCATTGTTCAGTTCCCGCCTATGAGTGAGAACATGCGGTG
>NW_016835303.1:0-456 GCF_001698545.2 Rhinopithecus bieti | reverse complement strand
TTTTATCTTGAGACTTTGTAGAAGCAAAAACGCCTTTAAAAAAATTAAATGAATCCTCACCCGCGAGGAGATGGTGCTAGGAGGGGGAGCTTTGGGCGGTGAGGAGGTCGTGAGGGTCTCATCAATGGGATTTGTGCCCTCAAAAAAGGGACTACAGAGAGCTCCCTCGCTCCTTCCACAGTGTGCGGACCCAGTGAGAAGGCGCCCTCTATGAACCAGGAAACCCGCACCAGGCAAACCTGTCAGGCCTTGACTATGGACTTCCCAGCCTGAGACTGAGACTAAGAGCTGTGAGAAATGAACTTGTGTCGTTCACCAGCCCCTGCTCAGCCTGTGGTGTGTTGTGAGAGCAGCCTGGGTGAACGAAGGCAGGTCGTGAATTTTCTGTCGTTGTACTGTTCTTCCACTTTTTAAATATGTTAGAACATTTTCATAATGAAATTGTGGGAAATGAAA
>NW_016835302.1:0-1345 GCF_001698545.2 Rhinopithecus bieti | reverse complement strand
TCTCCTTGTGCCCATTGTGGGACCTCCGTCAGTCAAACAAGTGACACGCGTCAAACTGAATGCAGGGAGGAGGGTCCAGGATTGCACGCAGGCTCTGTGTCTCGTCCTTCTGAGGCCTTCTGGGAAGCCAGGAGGGCAGTGGGGTCTTTTGTGTGTTTCCTCCTGGTGCCTGTGAATTTGTAGAAATGGCTTTTTGCAAAAGGGCCCGGAGGCAGAATCAGAGCCGGTCTTGGAAAGGATGACGTCTTCACGGGCACCTCTTTCCGCCACCCCAGTGCTCCTGTGATTTTCAATATGTGCACCCTGCAGACTTCAGCCTGTTGGTGTCTTGGGGGAATAGATACCAGGATTGCTCCAATGTCTGCAAACCTGAAACAGGAATTTCTCTGCATTAAGTTGGTCACCAAAATGGGAGGTAAGGGGAGAGGGAAAGGAACTTCTTGGCCTCGTCAGCCCTTTTCTTGAAACTCACAGTCAAACTTTATCAAATTCTAGATGATGGTGCTTCAGGCGATGCATTTATGTATGTTATGTCTTGTTTTCTGAGTATGGTGCTTCGAGAATTTAAATATTAAGGTGAAATTGCCACGCACAGTTGAATTGGCACCATAATTTGACTCTCTGCAAAGCCTTTTGGTTTCCTGTTAGAGTGACTTGCCATTTTTTGAGTTAACTGAAACAAACTCTGCTGTCAGCACGAAGGAGCCACTGTATAGTTAGGACATCCAATTAAATAGAATTCTCCTAAATAGAGCGTGTTCTTTTCATAAATTTTAAAAATTCATTTATTCATCAAACACATATTGAGTACTTATCACCCTGGTTGCAGTCACTGTTCATATATATTTTTAAGGAATTACTTCCACCTAGCTCTGAAATAACATTGCATTTAGAATTTAGCACACAGGTGATTAAGCATGAACTTTTCTCAGCAGTCTTGTTTTCATTTTTACTTGAGAACATGTTCTCAGACTCGGTGCCCAGCTGACATTACCGTGCATTGCCCGAGGCACACACCTGGCGGGGCTGTGTCTCTGGGGCTTTAGAGCAGGAAGGAATGGCTGCCAGGTGTCTGGCCCTTCCATGTTTCCCTGGGGGAAGGATTAGGCCTTGGGCAGGAGTCTTGGCTTGTCTTACTGGATTAGCTGGTGTCTCTCAGTCAGCTCTGCCTTGGTGTTAAGCTCTGGACTAACTTTGACCTCTGAGTGGCAGAGGAGAGGATGGCAATTTAGAATCAGTCATGCAGACCGGGGCACCCAGCGGGTCTTGGATAAACAGTGGTGGCAGTTGATCGCTTGCTCTTTTGGGAGAACTGTGTGGATTGACTCAGACCTCTTCCTTTTGA
>NW_016835301.1:0-870 GCF_001698545.2 Rhinopithecus bieti | reverse complement strand
AAAATTAAACAATTTGTTTTTTGGATAATGATTGTCAATTTCCAGTAAAATCAGCCAAGTGAATTTGCCACAGTATAGAATGTTGAAAAGTGGCTTGAACTTCAAGCCAGTTTAAAGGAACCATAATTAAATTCAGATCAAATCCAGAAATTTTAAGTATTGTACACTGAGACTGTCCAATTAGGGTGGCCATTTGGTCCAGATAAAAAGACAGTTTTTGCCACAGAATGAGGAAGAAAACACCACTCCACTAAATCATTATGTTGAACTATTAGTCCAGTAGGGGAGTGCAATGAAGCAAAAACCAGAAGGTGAAAAGGCTGAGACAGCTGTACCCTAGAAAACTGGGCAGTTTGGATTCTTCTACGAATTCCAGTTCTAGTGAAGCCTCAGGGGTCAAAGTCCTGGGACTGTGGAGATTGGAATCTCCACGCAGCGTAGAAAACAAATTAGATAGTGCATATGTTGGAATGCCTAAAGTAGGTCTTAAATAATTAATGGTACCCAAAAGTTTATGGTCCCAGGCTGTCCGAGTTGGGGCCATGGGAGCTACAAGTATCAACTCTTTGTGAAAAGAAATAAAATCATCAGGGGGTGACGTTAAGCCAAAGTCACCGGAGTTAGATATTTCATCCTCAATATCGTCAGGTGGGGGAGGAGTAGGCGAAGGGAGAGGCTGAGCAGATAATGAAGGCCGAGTGGGAGAGGAAAGCTGAGGAAGAAGTAGAGGGTTGCCAGATTCAGAAAACTGTGGTAACTACAGGGGGTCATGGGATTGGTATGTCATTAGGATGGCACGTACCAAGGCCCAATCACCCCAAACAGTGACAAGAACATAATTTCCTGGCAGAACCAGTTCCCAGAATTTTG
>NW_016835300.1:0-962 GCF_001698545.2 Rhinopithecus bieti | reverse complement strand
AATCTGCAAAGGGATTTTCGGGAGTTCATAGAGGAATATGGTGAAAAAGGAATTATCTTCAGATAAATACTGGAGAGTAGGTTTTTGATAAACTGTTTTGTGATATGTGCATTCACCTCATAGAGATGAAACATTTTGTTGATTGAATAGTTTGGTGTCACTGTTTTTGTGGTGTCTGAGAAGGGATATTGGAATGCATTGAGGCTGATGGTGGATTAGTAAATATGCACAGATAAAACTAGAAAGAAAGATTTCTAAGAGACTGTTTTGTGATGGGTTAATTCATCTCAAATAGTTAAATCTTTCTTTTCATTGAGCAGTTTTTTAACACTGTTTTTGTGGAATATGCAAAGGGATATTCAGGAGCGGATAGAGTCCAATGTTGAAAAAGGAATTATCCTCAGGTAAAAACTGGAGAGAAAGTTTCTGATAACTCTTTTGTGATGTGTGCAATTGTCTCATAGAGCTAAAGCTTTCTGTTGAGAGAGTACTTTAGCATCACTGTTTTTGTGCTGTCTGAGAAAGGATATTTGGGAGCACATTGTAGCCTATGGTGACAAAAGAAATATCCTCCATTAAAAACTAGAAAGAAGATTTCTGAGAAACTACTTCATCATGTGTGAATTCAGCTCACAGAGTTACACTGTTATTTTCATTGAGCAGTTTGATAACACTGCTTTCATGGAATCTGCAATAGGATATTTGTGAGTGTATTGAAGACTATGGTGACAAAGGAAATATCCTCAGACAAAAAACAAAAAGAAGCTTTGTGAGAAACTGCTTTGAGATTTGTGAATTCATCTCACAGATTTGCACCTTTCATTTCATGTAGCAGTTTACTAACACTGTTCTTTTGGAATCCACAAAGGAATTTTTGTGAGCGCCTTGAGGCCTATGGTGAAAAAGGAAATATCCTCACATAAAATCTAGAAGAAGCCTTCTCAGAAACTGTGTTCTGATGT
>NW_016835299.1:0-871 GCF_001698545.2 Rhinopithecus bieti | reverse complement strand
AGAAGAGAAGGCCTTCCAGGAAAATTCCAGAGCCGGAGAGAGATCCAGTACATTGTTTTTGTTTTGAGAGGAAGTCTCACTCTATGGCCCAGGCTGGAGTGCAGTGGAGCCATTTCACTCACTGCAACCTCCGCCTCCTGGGTTCAAGCTATTCTCCTGCCTCAGTCTCCTGAGTTGCTGCGATTACAGGAGCCCACCACCACGCCCAACTAATTTTCTACTTTTAGTAGAGACAGGGTTTCACCATGTTGGCCAGGTTGGTCTCGAACTCCTGACCTCAAGTGATCCGCCTGCCTAGACCTCCCAAAGTCCTCGGATTACAGGCGTGAGCCACCGCGCCCGGCCGACCTGGTAAGTTTTAATCAAGTACTCTGAACTATGCAACAAACACTAGGAAGTAATAGAAAAAAAACAATCTAAAAACCCTCTGGAGAGTCAAAGAATTGCAGATTTAAAATAGCATGAATACTTGGATTCATGGTATTGAAAAAGGACCTCGCACTTACCTGCATGTACAAACTGCCTGCCCACCTCTATCAGAGCATTTTTCAAGCTGTGCTACAGTTAACTATGTACTGCCCAAAGCCAATCTGTCCCTGCAGATCATAAGCTCTTAAAGACCAGGACTTCAGGAGAACAAGCAAAACTTCAGAGAGAAGGGAGCCACCGAAACAGAGTTCATAGCAATGGGTCGGCAGGAGCTGATGACTGGAGGTGCGCGGTAGCCTTGGGGTCTGGGACAGCGGAGGGCAGAGAAGGCAAAAGGGCCTGCATGACATTCTACAGGGCTGGGAGCCACAGCTGCGAGGGAGGGCGGGGAGGGCGGCGCAGTCTCCCACTCGAGGTGACGCGGACCCCGCCCCACGAGTGG
>NW_016835298.1:0-961 GCF_001698545.2 Rhinopithecus bieti | reverse complement strand
ACCCCAGTGGGGAGCCTGCATGGGGACTGTCACCCCACATTTCTTTTCTCCATTGTTTTAGTAGAGGTTCTGCATGAGGGCTCCCCCCTGCAGCATGCTTCTGCCTGCACACCATGGCTTTTTCATACATCCTTTGAAATAAAGGTGGAGGCTTCCAAGTCTCAACTCTTGCATTTTGTACTCTCCCAGGCCTAACACCACATGGAAGCTACCAAGGCTTATGGCTTGCACCCTCTGAAGCAGTGACTGGAGTTGTCCTGGGTCAATTTGACCTACACCTGAAGCTGAAGCAGTGGCCAGGATGCAAGGAGCCATGTTCCAAGGCTACCCAAGACAGCAGGTCCTGGGCCTGATCCCAGAAACTATTCCCTTCTTTTAGGCCTCAGGGCCTGCGATGGGGGGCCTGCCTTTTAGATTTCTAAAATGCCTTCAATTCCTCTTTCCCATTGTCTTGGCTATCAACACTTGCTTTTTTTTAGGTTATACAAATATCTCTAACAAGTGGTTGCTCCACAGCCTGCTTGACTTCCTCTTTTATAAAAGCTTTTTATTTTTCAGCCACACGACTAGGCTGCAGAGTTTTCAAGCTTTTACACTATACTAACCTTGTAAGTATAAGTTACAACTTTTTTTTTTTTTTTTTTGCTAGAACATGTGAGCATAGGTTGTTAGAAGCAGCCAGGCCACATCTCAAATGCTTTGCTGCTTAGACATTTTTCCATCAGAAACCCTAAATCATCAATTTCAAATTCAAACTTTTATATATCCCTAGGACATGACAGAAATTCAGCCAACCACTTTGCTAAGACAACATGCATGACCTTTGTTTCGGTCCTAATAAGTTTCCAATTTTCATCTGAGACCTCCTCAGGCCAGCCTTCACTGTCCAGATCACTATCAGCATTTTGGTCACAGCCATTCAACCAGTCTCTAAGAAAATCTCAACTTTGCCGCATTTTTC
>NW_016835297.1:0-2646 GCF_001698545.2 Rhinopithecus bieti | reverse complement strand
TGAGAGGCGGAGGTTGCCTGAGCCGAGATTGTGCCATTGCACTCCACCTGGGGGGGAGGAGCAAGACTTTTTTTCAAAAAAAAAAAAAAAAAAAAACAAAAAAAAAACAAAAAAACAAAACAAAAAAAAAACTTATCCCAGAAACACTTGCATAATAATAACAATAATAATAGTCATCTATTTCACTTGAGTTTCACATTAAAACTTTATAAATTAGGAAGTATTATTAGCCTTATTTTATAGTTAAGGAAGCAGAGCCCTGAAGTATTTTAACCAATTCAAGGCCATGCCACTTTTGCACAGCATGGCATGAATTTACCCCAAACCACTGTGATTCCAGGATCCACATTTTTAAGCAAGTGTTCTTTTGTGCACAGAAATGAAATGAATGGTCTGATTGTCACAATCTAATATTATATTTAGTGCATATGTTTTGGAAACTTTACTGAAAAATAGAAAGCAAAATCAAATCGATTGGGGAAGAGGATCGTCTGGATAGAAATTAGTCAGAAAGGATTAGTAGGAAAAATAATAAAATAACTGAATGGTGAGTTAGACACGTGAACACCAAATTGTGTACTTTTGGAAATTTACAACATATATATTTTTAGCTCCTATATACACATGATATCCCAAACTCATGGAGTTCTCACTAGGAGAATAAGGACCTGGATTGGATGACTAATTTTTATGAAGAAATAACTCCTGGGTAGGAAATAAATGATAAAAAGAAAATCTGTGTTTCTCATATGAGGTTATCATCTGTAATAGGTACTGAATCGAGAGAGAGAGAAAAGATACATGTATTAATTACTAAGTCTTTGAAGTAGCAGCAACAGGAATACTTACCACTTCATAAAAAATGTGCAGCTATACATGGCACACATCCAAACCTTAATTTTTTGCCAATTAATAAAAAACATTCAATAACAACTATCCATTAGAAAAACATCTAATGAAGGCCCAAGTAATATACTAGATGCTGTTAGTGACAAAATAAAAGACACACCCTGCCTTCAGGTATCTTGTAGTCTACTAGAAAATAAAGATAATAAAACAGAAACATTATAGAAGGTGATTCTGGAAGGATTTCTAATCAGGACTTAGATTCCATAAAGATACCCAGGAGGAGTGGATGGGTGGGGGTAGAGAAAAGAAGGGGCCAGGCAGCTGAGGCCTGATGTCCTTTATGCAGAGGTCAAGAGAGGAGTGACCTGGAGGAGAGGAGTGAGAGCTAAAGTGGCTGTTGTCCCAAATCTTTTCATTTATCCCGATACTCACACAGTAGTTATTAAACTCCTATCATGGCATCAGTCTTTGAGGATACAGTGGTGAGTAAGACTGCAAGACCCTTCTGTTCATGGAGAGAGACAGACAGGACTACTAAACAAGGTAGCTTTGTGCTGTAATACTATGAAGAAAAAAGAGCAAAAGTGTGTGCTAAGTGATTCTGGGCTACTTTTTAACTGGAAATTAAAGAGAAACAGAAATTTTGCCTGTTAGCATTGCCATCCACTCTGGATGATTGTGAAAAATTAAGAAAATATTTAAAAGATAGTGTTTTCTCTCAAGAAGGAGAAATGGGGCATGCACATGGAAATGAGCTAAATAGCTGGGGTATGGACATTCAGGTGAACCAAGGGAACTAGAAAGCAGTGACTGCTTCATGGAGCAAATACAAAATGAGTTTTAATCCTTACTATCTTCATTGACATTTTTCTGTGCAAGTCAAGTGTTGTGGTTGAGACAGGCAAAAAGCAAGTATTAGAAATAACTCAGACTTGTCACCTTTGGAAAGCAAATGCAGTCAACTTCTATAAGCAGTAGAGTATATGGAGAAGAAGTAGATCTCTTGGAGCAAAGATAAAATTTCTCTATCATTCCAGTGACCAGTGACTACTTAAGTGGAGGTATATATTTAGGCAATGAAAAACACACTTCAAATGATATGTTGAAAGGAGGAAAGTAAGGGTTAGAAAAGTAGGTATGAGAATAATTTGACTGCAAGTGATGCTTGAACTCTGCAAGTTTTCTGAGGAAGTAGTGGGTAGGGAAGAGGGCCCAAAGGTGAGTTTTTTTCATGCCTAGTTTAATAGGTGAAATAATGAAGAGGAATCAGCAAAAGGGAACTTAAGGCCTTTTAAAAGTCTTGACCCAATATCTTGAATCAGGAAGTAGGTTATAAAAAGGGCAGAGAGGGCGGAGCAAGATGGCCGAATAGGAACAGCTCCAGTCTCCAACTCCCAGCGCGAGCGACACAGAAGACCGGTGATTTCTGCATTTTCAACTGAGGTACTGGGGTCATCTCACTAGGGAGTGCCAGACAATCGGTGCTGGTCAGCTGCTGCAGCCTGACCAGCGAGAGCTGAAGCAGGGCGAGGCATCGCCTCACCTGGAAGCACAAGGGGGAAGGGAATCCGTTTTCCTAGCCAGGGGAACTGAGACACACAGCACCTGGAAAATCGGGTAACTCCCACCCCAATACTGTGCTTTAAGCAGACAGGCACACCAGGAGAATATATCCCACACCTGGCCGGGAGGGTCCCACGCCCACGGAGCTTCCCTCACTGCTAACACACCAATCGGCGGCGATCTATCTGAAAGGCAGCAGCAAGTCTGGGGGAGGGGCCCCCGCCATTGCTGAGG
>NW_016835296.1:0-1378 GCF_001698545.2 Rhinopithecus bieti | reverse complement strand
AATCTCTGGGACACATTTAAAGCTGTGTGTAGAGGGAAATTTACAGCTCTAAAAGCCCACAAGACAAAGTAGGAAAGATCTAAAATTGACACCTAACATCACAATTAAAAGAACTAGAGAGGCAAGAGCAAACACATTCAAAGGCTAGCAGAAGGCAAGAAATAACTAAGATCAGAATAGAACTGAAGGAGATAGAAAGACAAAACAAAACAAAACAAAACAAACAAAAAAAAACCCTTCAAAAAATCAATGAATCCAGGAGCTGGCTTTTTGAAAAGATCAACAAAATTGATAAACCACTAGTAAGACTAACAAAGAAGAAAGAGAAAAGAATCAAATAAATGCAATAAAAAATGATAAAGAGGATATCACCACTGATCCCATAGAAATATAAACTACCATCCGAGAATACTATGAACACCTCTATGCAAATAAACTAGAAAATCTAGAAGAATGGATAAATTCCTGGACACATATACCCTCCCAAGACTAAACCAGGAAGAAGTTAAATCCCTAAATAGACCAATGAATAGGCTCTGAAATTGAGGCAATAATTAATAGCCTACCAACCACAAAAAGTCCAGGACCAGACGAATTCACAGCCGAACTCTACCAGAGGTACAAAGAGGAGCTGGTACCATTCCTTCTGAAACTATTCCAATCAATACAAAAAGAGAGAATCCTCCCTAACTCATGTTAGTTATGAGGCCAGCATAATCCTGATACCAAAGCCTAGCAGAGACAAAACAAAAAAGGAGAATTTGAGATGAATATCCCTGATGAACATCAATGCAAAAATCCTCAATAAAATACTGGCAAACATAATCCAGCAACACATCAAAAAGCTTATCCACCATGATCAAGTTGGCCTCATCCCTGGGATGCAAGGCTGGTTCAATATATGCAAATCAATAAACATAATCCACCATATAAACAGAACCAAAGGCAAAAACCACAGGACTATCTCAATAGATGCAGAAAAGGCCTTTTGTTTCATGCTAAAAACTCTCAATAAACTATGTACTGATATGAGATATCTCAAAATAATAAGAGCTATTTATGACAAATCCACAGCTAATATTGTATTGAATGGGCAAAAACTGGAAGCATTCCCCTTGAAAACTGGCACAAGACAGGGATGCCCTCTCTCACCACTCCTATTCAACATAGTGTTGGAAGTTCTGGCCAGGGCAATCAGGCAGGAGAAAGAAAAAAAGGGTATTCACTTAGGAAAAGAGAACATAAAATTATTCCTGTTTGCAGATGACATAATTGTATAGTTAGAAAACCCATCGTCTCAGCCCAAAATCTACTTAATCCGATAAGCAACTTCAGCAAAGTCTCAGGATACAAAATCAGTGTGTAAAAATCACAAGCA
>NW_016835295.1:0-4261 GCF_001698545.2 Rhinopithecus bieti | reverse complement strand
AAGAGCCAAAAAAAGAACATTGAATGGGCCTATCCACCTTCCTCTGATTTTACACATGCTTGAAAAAGACCTCTGGTGTTTTCTTAAGATCAAAACTAAATTTTATCAAAGAAAAGCACAAACAGGAGAGTGTTGTGACAACTATGAATTATGTATTAAATTGATTATTTTCTTTATAAATACATTACTTTCTATTTAGAACACCTGGTATTATATAATAAATTCATTTTCCTATATAATATTTTTACCTTGCATACCTCAAATAATTGTTTAAGAATATGATGTAATGCTTCATTTGAAATACATGAAAATTTAATTCAATTTTAAATAATGAGTATGTCTTCCAAGAAAGGAACTTAATAAGATTTTCTACAGGAAATGGCTTATGCATTCTGTATCATCAGATACCGACCTATTTTAATGTTTTCCTAGTGTAATAATCTATGTAGTGATCATAAGATATGTTATGCTAAACATTCTTTATTGTAAAGAATTTTTCTTGAGCTCTAGATCCACGTAGCACTGAAGACATCTGATAACACAGTGACTGATTGAATCTGATCTGAATTATAGTATTATGATCAAATACACTGTGCATCTGACAAGTACACTAGAGAATGCATTGCAATGTGAAGCCAGAAGAGATATTAAATCCATGATTTAACTGTCTACAATTTATGCTCATAAGATTTATATCTTAACTATCCTTAAATAAAAATAGCCATACTGATGGTAGTAAAAAGTGTTTCCTATTTAAGTGTGAATCAGAGAAGACAGTAAAATGAAGTAGGAATCATTTCAGCTCTTTCTTCACAGTACATCACCTTGAGAGGTAATGTGATGATTTTCATGAAGTACCAGAATGTTTTATATGTAGTTTCTCTAGAAATTAAACTGTTAAATCATGTATGACTAAATGAACTCTAATTGATTTATGCCATAGAACACTAATCAAAAACATACTTATGTATAAGCTGGTCTATATCTCTAAAATAAAACAGAATGAAAAGTGCAATTTGGAAAAGTAACAAGTTTAATTCATACACATTTTAGAATACACAGAGTAATGTGTACATTTCTTTTATAGATAAGGACATTATAATAAACATATAAACACCAATTTCAAGACACTGATTATATCTGGCTGGGGTAAGAAGGATTTTACCTTCCATTAAGGGAAAGTCTATAAATCATAAAGATGTAAAATAAGTCCTCTTAGGTAACTCAAGCAGGTCATAGAGAGTTAGTGTACTTGTATCTCAAATTTAAATCTAATTATAGTAATCTGAATTAGTCCTTTGTTAGCAAAGAATGACTTTTCAAGCTATTTTTTGAATATGTGTGCTATCTGAGTATATGTGCAAACTTCAGGCATAATTTCTACATAATAAATTATAACTTCACATATAATTTCTACATAATAAATTATGGCAGGGCAAGAAGTATTTTCTCTAAATAAATGAAATAATGTCTGTAAGTAAATGACCTTTCTTTAGTTTTTTCATAGCTTGTTATCCAAGACCTCCTCATATATTTTCTACCTATCTTTGCATTATTTATTTTGGTAGAAACATTTCTATAGAAATAAACCACTCTAGATTTACAGTGATGTTTATAATTTAAGTATCATTGTCTATAAATTCTGACCTGCTCATAAGGTAATAATCGAATATATTTAACCCCAGTATTCTTTAAACAGTTGAAGTAATTACCATATGCTTAAGACCCACTTTCTTCGTCTACTGGGGCAAAATAATCTCAATATTTACTTTTAAAAAGTTATGTTACTTTGAAATAATTATCGGCACGTAACAATACTCAAGTTTCCAGTTTTTAAAAACAAAACTCTCTTTGAAGTAGTTTCTCAGTTTCTCTGAAAGTAAGCATGAAAATCTCAGATTAGAAAAACCTAAAACATGTTTCATACAGTATTATTGCCTGTGTGTGTGTATGTGTGTGTGTGTGTGTGTGTGTGATGCATATTTGTAATAGAAAACATACAAAGATATCTGGTATTAAACATGATACATGTTTATCATAGTATACCATTTCAGGAGGTAAAAAATGAAAAGACTTCTCTGTATAAATACGTATTTATTGACATGTCACATATGTGAAATTTCAGCATTAAAAATATTCTTTGTGTGGCTTAAATTATTGGATCTTCCAAACCCTTTTAAAAATAGAATTGATTTACTCAGTTTACCTAAGCTCCCCAACATGGTAACATAAAAGTATTTCATGAAAATTAGCATGGTTTAACTCTTTTCTAAAAATCTAGTTTCAAATAGCAGTCTCTTGATACATGGTTGAATGGATACATTTTATAACAAACATCAGGGATCTGAAAGATGCTGTAAGGTCATGGAGACAGAATAAGATGGGAAGCACATTATTAGTAGAACAACAAAGCTGAATCCAGACCAGAAATAAGAAAATTCAAGAAACAACCAATTTCAATAAAGGATACTTAAGAGCCTTAAAAGTTTATGGCATCAAGTACTTCTGCAAGTGAGGCTGAGGATGGCTGAAGCAGGAGAATATTTTTCGATTCTATTTAGGTTTACGGGTGTGTGTGTGTGCGCATGCACACGCAGGCCTGTGTGTGAGATATATCTTTACAATTAAATACAGTCTGTTTATGAGATTCCAATAACGTCATTCATGATGGATAAATAGAGGAAAGATGCCACCATAACACAGAATGTACATTGGTTTACGTTAGAGTTTTCAGAGAATTTTCATATTTTATGCCAAGTACCAGTAGTTCAACACAATGCACAGTGTCAGTTAAGAGCAATAAACCAAAGAAATGTTGTACATATATGATGCAAATTCACCCCACACTCTTCCCCCTTGCCACAGGCTTTGTGCTGGAGGCATTATTGAGTGGTCTTTTTAAATCTCTCCACAACTCAACAGCCCCAACTCTTTTTTACATTTCCTTCTATGGAGGTATTTTGGGTAAAAATGTATATTTATTATAGTGCTTCACTATTTGATAATTTACTATGTATTTAATTGTACTTGTAGTTTTTCTCAGGAATTGTTGTTATTAGCATTCTGGTTTTAATTTTCATTGATATTAAGTAGGCTGTTCTTAATTTTATTTTTTCTTCATAATTCTATATCTAATTTTGCATGATGTGAAAAATTATAGCAGTATATATGTTATATTGCATATACAACAAATAACATGTCTAAACTATTGTGGGGAGATTTTCAAGATGAACATAAATTTTTAAAAGAGTAATAAATATGCAATAGCATACAAGGTATGATTCCATTTCTATACCTTGGAAGTATATGAAAATAGATGAAATCATTTATAGACTTGCTTTTGTATCACAGAATACATATTTTAAGAAATTTCCAGGTAGATAAGACAATGACAGAAACCTATGAATAGTTCTGCATATTTCAATATTTTCCCCTTAAACAAAATAGAAGAAGAAGAAAAGAAAAAATGCACTGAAACCACGCATTCAGCTTAAGTTGAAAGTAGAGAATGCCCAAACTTAAAAATGACTAAAATAAAAGTTGGGGAGAAAAAAGCAGAGAAGTCACCAAATCTTAGTGCACAATGCCTCTTGCTCCTGCCCTATTGAAAATCTTTATAGTGAAAGGGGTAGCCCATAAGAAAGAGAAGAGTAGGGGTAAAGGAAGAAAGAGAGGAAAGAAAAGTGTTAGGAAGAGAGAAGAACTACCAATAGGCCTTAAAGTTATTCTGAAACTAATGTCATTATGAGTGCATTAACTATAATGGAGAAAATGTTGAAAAGGTGTCCTGGAAAGATCACGGCAGTATTTACATAAAAGAAATTTAGACATGAAGTCCTTGCCCAAGCCTATGTCCTGAAGGGTATTGCCTAGGTTTTCTTCTAGGGTTTTTATGGTATTAGGTCTAACATTTAAGTCTCTAATCCATCTTGAATTAATTTTCATATAAGGAGTAAGGAAAGGATCCAGTTTCAGCTTTCTACTTATGGCTAGCCAATTTTCCCAGCACCATTTATTAAATAGGGAATCCTTTCCAGATTTCTTGTTTTTCTCAGGTTTATCAAAGATCAGATGGCTGTAGATGTGTGGTATTATTTCTGAGCACTCTGTTCTGTTCCATTGGTTTATATCTCTGTTTTGGTACCAGTACCATGCTGTTTTGGTTACTGTAGCCTTGTAGTGTAGTTTGAAGTAAGGTATCCTGATGCCTCCAGCTTTGTTCTTTTGATTTAAGATTGTCTTGGAAATGTGGGCTCTTTTT
>NW_016835294.1:0-2211 GCF_001698545.2 Rhinopithecus bieti | reverse complement strand
ATATGATGATAGAAATAATACTTAAGTCTGTATTTCCCAAACATTAACATGCATGCTTCTCACCTGGGGATCTTGCTAAAATGCAAATCATGATTAGGTAGCTCTTGGAGTAGGCCTGAGATTCTGCATTTTTAGTAGGCTCCGAGGTCATTCTGGTACCATCTGGTCAAGGACAGCACTTCGAGCAGCACAATTTTAAGAGATGGAGACTGATCCTAGCCCTCATGTCACACATTATAAGGCAGATGATATGATTTGGCTCAGTATTCCCACCCAAGTTTTATCCTGGACTGTAATTCCCACATGTTGACAGAGGGGCCTGGTGGGAGGTGATTGAATCATGGGGGCAGACTTCCCCCTTGCTGTTCTCACGATAGTGAAAGTGAGTGAGTTATCACAAGATCTGGTGGTTGTTTGAATGTGTGGCACTTCCCCCTTCACTCTCTCCTGCTCTGCCATGGAAAGACGTGCTCAATTCCCCTTCACATTCTGTCATGATGGTAAGTTTCTTGAGGCATCCTAGCTAGGTCTCCTACCTTAACAGGAAGCCTATAGGCTATAGCAGAACTGTGAGTCAATTAAATCTCTTTTCTTCATAAATAACCCAGTCTCGAGGTAGTTCTTTATAAAGTGTGAAAACAGACTAATACAGCAGATAGTGTAAACCTCAGCATCAGACTGCCTGGTTCAGATCCTGGTCCTGACACTTTTCTAAGATATTGGACAAGTCGTTTTAACATATTTGTACCTGAACTTCCTTATTTCTTATCTGTAATAGATCTATGATAGGGCTTTTGTGAAATGAGCAAGTTAACTCATGTGCAATCCTATTATGATGCTGCACTCATGTAAGTGCAATATGTATAAATACTACAGTTTCACTCCTTACAAGTCTACTTGTTTTAGTGGTTATCAGTTCTATATGTTCAAGAGCCCTAATTTTTAAAAAATCTCGAAAATTGTACAGAGGAGATATATTTCCTTAGATCGAGAAAGCAAATGTAGGTTTCATAAGCCAAGAGACAAAACTGGAAGAAAGAAAAAAATTAACTTGTTATTTGTCCAGTAACATCTTTTTTTTGCCTTTGCATCTCACAACTGCTCCGTGATAATATTGAAAATATTTCAGAAAACGTAAAATACTGGAATTAAAATTTATAATAAAAGATACTCCAGCTAGAATATATGAATTGAAACTCAGTGCAGCATAAATGTTAGCACATACAAAAAATACTTTTAACAATAGGATGCAACACTCCTTTCCTGATGCTAAGATATCAGCTCTTCTGCAAGCCAATTGCTTTTTAATGACAAATGTCAAACTCCTAGGGACAGCCCCAACCTAAAATAATAGCAAGTATAGGACTTAGCTTCAAAAAGAAGGAAAAGATAAGGATCAGCAAGGAGAAAAAGTCCCCAAACCAGAAAATCTGACATTATTAGGAGTATTGTGTCACTTTAAGAAGGAAAAGGGAAAAAAGATGAAAGATGTCCCCAAAACCTTTTGAGTTCCTACTATCTACCAAGTGTTTCAAATATATTTAAGTTTTAAATAACCAGTAACACTCTGTGGAAGGTGTTACAAATCTCATTTTACAGATGAGAACCTGAGAGTCAGAAGGTTATACTTGCCAGACCTAGTTTTGACAGAGCTGGGATTTGAATCCACTGTTAGTGGATACCCTATGACTATATGATACTATGTAATTATATATGACTCTCGTTAGTCCCATCTCCTCAAACTTTGAAAGAACCTTCAGATTTTTTTTATTTTGAGATAATTTTACTCTTACTAATTTTTTTTAATTTTTAATTTTTGTGAGTACACAGTAGGTGAATATATTTATGGGTTATGAGCCTCCAGATTTGATCCTGTTCAAGCTTAAATCAAGCTTAAAGTCATATAATAAATAATAAGCCAGAACAAAATGAAGTAGAAATGCATATATTTTGCCAAAGACATTCCATCGTTTAATAGTTTTCATTGAAAGAGTAAATCCTGGGACTCAGACAAGTTTGTCAGGCTTGTTACTAGCCTGTGGGCTTGGTTTATGTTTCCCATGGATCTCAGCCAGATGGAATATGGTATGTACTTTCTTTTCTTTTGCCTTAATGTATATTTAGAGAGGAATGTCTGCCCCATTAGGTAGTTCAAAGTACAAAACCTACAGTAGCCTGAGATCCACCCCTGGCTTCTTCACTGAAAATTCT
>NW_016835293.1:0-661 GCF_001698545.2 Rhinopithecus bieti | reverse complement strand
TTCTGGCTTCAGATACTTGCTAGGGAGATGTCACCATCTTACCCAGGTGGGACTGTCTGGAATCAGACGTTCCGTTATGATTTGACCTTGTTCTTGCCCCACGCCTGTGCTGTTCACACCTCCAGGTGTCTCGGCTGCCCGCGGCCCCTCCAGACGTTTCTGATTCGGGGTGCGGTGCTGGTCGCGGCCGCGCCGTCAGTGACCAGGAGTAGGAGCTCGCGCCCCTCGTGAACCAGCAGCCTCACCCGGAAGCTGCCGAGAAGCGTTTGACAGAAGGTGATCGCGCCTCGAGACTGAAACTTCCTGTTTACAGGGAATGGAGGTGCATAGTAGGGAATTTAATGATGGCCCTAGAAACAGATGACTCTGGGTAGGGGATATTCTGCAGGACAATGGCCCCGGACTCTTGAAAAGTGAAGATCACAGATAAAAGGGGTGCGAGGCTGTCCCTGACGAAGACGGGGAAGAAGAGTCACTCGGCGCAGTGTGTGACCCGGATAGAAAAGACGTTTTCGGGACAATTGTGCTACCTGAACATAACCTGGACAGCGATGCTCTGCAATCGTTCTTGTCTGCTGATGATGGTACTGCGGCTGCAGAGGGGCCCTTATTCCTAGGGAATGTGAGCCTGAGGACTCGGGAGCCTCTCACCTTCAAGTGG
>NW_016835292.1:0-991 GCF_001698545.2 Rhinopithecus bieti | reverse complement strand
AAAGAGAAATTTCATTATTTGACTAAAAGCTTTTGTTTCTGAAAAACTAAAACCCAGGACAAACTAAATATAAGCTGGAGCAAGACTGAGCCAAGTAGAACCACTACTGGAGATACTTGTTTTCTCATTTGTTACCAAACTTGACTGTGGGATGGTGTGCTGAAAAGGAATCTGTTTAGGAAACACGAAAGCTCCAGAGGTTCTGTAAAAAGTAACACAATCAACTGGTCCTATCAGACCTTTCCTCTGCCTTCATTTTCCCTGTAGAAAGAATACATTTTTAAAGCCCAACAATAAATTACAAGAAACTGAATAGTAAAAATAATAATAACAATAAAATTGAAAAGAGTAAAAGGGGCCAGTAGGGAAGGCAAAATGAGGAAAAAATGAAGAGAATATAAAATGATCCAGAGAGGTATCATATATGTGACCAAAAATCAAGAGGTAGAAGAAAATATATTCATCATGATAGTTATCGGTGGTTCCATGATAATTTAGCCATCCCAATTAATATATTTTCTTCGATGACATTAAATGAATATCAGTGCCCATTATAGCCTTACTTTTTTTTTTTTTGAGACGGAGTCTCACTCTGTCACCAGGATGGAGTGCAGTGGCAGGATCTTGGCTCACTGCAACCTCTGTCTCCCAGGTTCAAGTCATTCTCCTGCCTCAGCCTCCCGAGTAGCTGGGACTACATGCACGCGCTACCTCACCCAGCTAATTTTTGTATTTGTAGTAGAGACAAGGTATAGCCTTACGTTTATAATAGAACAGCCTTTAACAGGACATGGATCACAGAAAAGAAATGAACATACATTGAGTGCTTACTCTATGCAAGGCATTATTTTAGACACCAAAGCTGTCTTCTTATTTAATCTCTGCAATAGCTGTGCGAAACAGGCACTATTCCCGACTTAAGATTTTGACACTGAGGCTCAGAGCAATCCATAAAACAAATGACAAAGTGGGTAGCCCCAGTAATTGTCCT
>NW_016835291.1:0-712 GCF_001698545.2 Rhinopithecus bieti | reverse complement strand
TAAGCCCCCAGCTATAGGGGATACTCTGCCTTGAGCATCTGACCCCAGGGATGGGGCTGAACAGAGCCTTGAGTACCTGGGGTGCTCCCACCCCTGGTCCCCCATAAGTCAGCTACAATCACCCAGCAAGACACCTTCCAACTCACAGGACCAGGAGACAGCAAGACAACTGAGCCCATTTCTCAGATGGAAAAATAGAGGCTCCTTCCTTCCCACTTCCTGGGAAAAGAAGAGCACTCATTAGCACAGTCACCCATTATCCAGCAGGGCCCTGGGCCTGCTATCTAATGAGGCTGCCCCCTCTTCCCACCCCTTCCTGTTTTCACAGTCGGACCATCCCAGTGGAACCACACAAACCTGGGTTCAGATTTCATGTTCCCTCCTTCATAGTTACGAGGCTCTGGGCAGCTCACTCCACCTCTCTGAGTCTCTGCTGGCTCATCTGTAAACAGGAATAATGACACCCGCTCAGCCAGCCCCACAGGGTGGTTGTGAAGATGAAATGAGCCATGCCCACGGAACACTGTGGTCATTATCATTAGTCATGGCATTTAGAAGCACGAGCAACCGGGTATTGTCTTACCTTGTGCCCTATTTTACAGATGTGGAGATTGGCACTTGGAGAAGGCAGGCAGCTGCCCAAAGGTCCCTTAGCAGGGCAGTGGGCAAGCTGGGGTTAGACCCACATCTACGGGTGCACCTCCCATCGCAC
>NW_016835290.1:0-367 GCF_001698545.2 Rhinopithecus bieti | reverse complement strand
TTATATCTATTTTGTCTATATTTTATACCTATATTTATTATATCTATATTTTATACCAATATCTATCATATCTATATTTTATATGTGTCTATTATATCTATTATGTCTATATTTTATACCTATATTTATTATATGTATATTTTATACCTATATTTATTATATTATGTCTATATTTTGTACCTCTATCTATTATATCTATTAGGTCTATATTTTATACCTATATCTGTTATGCCTATAGTTTATACCTATATCTATATCTATTATGTCTACATTTTATACCTACATCTATTATATCTATTATGTCTATATTTGTATGTATCTATAATGTCTATATTTTATAACTATAACTATTATGTCTATATTTTAT
>NW_016835289.1:0-710 GCF_001698545.2 Rhinopithecus bieti | reverse complement strand
GGTTATTTTCAAGAAAGAAAATCTGTTGGTGCTGAGGACTTCAGAGGGTGTGCTGGGATTGTTTGGGGCGGACATCGGGGGCTTCAGTGTGTGGCCTGCGTGCGTCGCCTGAGCGTTGCTGTTACCTTTTTCACGTGAGCCTTTTATCGAATACTAGGATAACCTGGACCTCACATCCTTTGTGGGGAGAGAGAAATGTATATGTGGGACCTCTTTAAGTATATGTTGGAAAATAGATTTGGGCAAAATATTTCTGCATATGCGTGCTCGGTGGGCATGGGGTTCCCTGCCGCACCCTGAGGCACGTTCGCACGCACCTTTTGATTGAATCTTGGGTCTGTGGCAAGAAAACTGGAGAAGTTGGCTGTGACTGACTTTCTAAAATCTAGAAATAAACATACCATTGGAATCATCGTCTATTGGACTTCTTTGTAAAACCTGATTTGAGCTATCATTTTTGCTTGGTATGTTAACAGTTTCAAACTCCAATTTAAAATGAGGAATTGGTACCATTTTGTTTTCGTACCAACAGATTGCTTCTCCAAGTTTCTTCTCACTAGTAGTTATCCTTTCTCTGAATGCGGCTTAATTGTTAAAGGATTCAGAAAAAGTTTGGGTGCGCTGGCTGATGCCTGTAATTGCAGCACTTGGGGAGGCCAAGGCAGGAGGATCACTTGAGGCCAAGGGGGTCAAGACGATCCTGGACAACA
>NW_016835288.1:0-2234 GCF_001698545.2 Rhinopithecus bieti | reverse complement strand
AAAAAAAAAAAAAAAAAAAAAAAAATCATCAGGATGTAGTAAATTGTGCCTGAATTTTCTGCTTGAAGCTACAAATCTGTCAGTTTCCAGGGTACATTAAAAGGAAGTCGGTGAGAACTTTGGTAGGGAATAGGGGAGCGAGTACTGTGTCCACGGAATCAACAACATTCAACGGTTGGGAAAATTAACAGAATCCAGCAAAGAACTCTGACAAGTATCTACCAAGGAAGTAAGTTAAAAATCTGAAAAGGAAATGTCCCCCAAATCAAGGAAAAGGCACTTTTTCAAGAAGGATAAAGTGATCACCTGTTTCAAGTACTGGCAGCAGGTTATCCTGAGGACTTAGAATTGATCCTTTTTTTTGCATTATGAATTTTAAGGGTGATTTTGTTAGGAGTTCGAATTCGTGAAAACTACTAAGTGCTACCCTTTTAGAGATTACATATTCATGCTTACATTTTTTGAGTCAGATTAATAATATAAGTACAATTTTTCTTAAGGAATCGTCCCATTGTTTTCTCTGGGATTGAGAAAACCTAACTTCATATTCACACATTTTTTAAAAATACATGCTTAATTTTTTCTTGAACCCTAGCTGGTAACATAGTTATTGATATAGACTATAAATAAGTTTATTATTTAACTGCAAACAAATTAATATTAAAATGTTATTATGTTACATATAAAACATAATTTCATGTAATGTGATTATTCAATTGAATTTTAGTTGATTCATAACAAAAGTCTTATTGGAAAGAACTGAGAAAATAACAAGAAGATAGATGATAGATAGACCCAAAGTGAAAATTACAGATTTTAAATCTGAATACAGTTAATGGGGCTATTATCTAATCCTTAACCCTCTTGGTACTTCATGGTATAGAAATTTTTTTTATAATGATGGTTTAGTGCATTTATAACCATATTTTTATAGAGAACCATTGAAATTAAGTAAAACCAAGATCTTTTGATGATAATTTGTCTCATTTCTGTTAATTTTTTCACATAGAAAACAATAGACAAACTCAAATTTTGAAAATACATTAAATTTGAATTCTGTATACTAACATTCATTTAGCATAGTGCTAAGACTGTTTGCTTTTCAAACTTAATATGTGATGATTACAGGTTTATTTTTCCATTAATTTTCAGCTAGGAATACAGAAGATATATTTTGTCCCACATAATCTGCTAACTCTGTATGAGATTGGTGGGGAAATATGCATGCTATTTACTGTGGCATTTCTGAAAGACCCAGCTTTCATTATTTTCCTAACTGGTTTTTATGTATCAGCTACCACTTTGGCCACATATATGTATGTACAACTGACTTCTTTTACATTTAATTGTAGTCATGGGAGTCTATTAGTGACTCTAACTTTAGTAAGAAATTTCTAATCCAGAGTGGTTTTTTTTTTTCTGTTTTGTTTGCTTCATTAATCATATTCAGTATATATAAGCTAATTAAATAAACAAAATTTCTATACAGTGGTTCTAAAGCTTACTATTGTGAAGGAAGTCATTTTGGATTATAGCAATACATACTTTTACACATACATACAGAAACATATATACAAGCCTCTACAACAGAAATTAGTAATGTTTTTTAAACTGAGATATCAAGTTGTACGAATTCTACCTGTGTTTATTTTTTCTTTATGATTTATATATATATGGAAGTATATTTCATTACCAGCATGATGATGTCAGCGCAATCTAGGAAAAACTAACACACACACACACACACACACTCACACATACACACAAGATTGATTTGAAATATTTGTTTTGCCATGGTCTCTTTTATTGGCTAGCAAGTTACTCTATATATACGTACACACACACACACACACACACACACACACAAATCTTGAAGGAATCATGTAGGTCTACAAAATTTGCTTTTCTAAATTCGTAATACATGTTCTACCAGTGAAGAAGTTTTCCTCATGATAAAATAAAATGTAAAAGACTAAAAATAATTACATTATATTACACAAATATAATTTTGTATGAGACAATAGTAAATAGTCTCGAAATATGATGTTACAAAATGACATATGTGGTACACAAAAAGTAACATTTTGAAAACCTACATTGATGAAATGGGGAAAAGTGTACTCAGAAATTTGGAAATTTAGTTTTTTATGGTAACTCATAACACTAAAACTTTTTTTCAAGTCTTTGAGTTTTTCAAATATTTTCAAGAGATAAAATAAAAGTTAAAGTTATAA
>NW_016835287.1:0-1933 GCF_001698545.2 Rhinopithecus bieti | reverse complement strand
TCTCGTACATATCTTACATAAGAACTAAGAGGCTTTTTCTTCATAAAGGTCCATGAGACTTAACTCTCTCAGGCAATTCTTACACTTACTAAAGTTAGAGCATTATTCCTGGAGATTGTGCATCGGAACTTTTTTGATTTCTTAATAGCTGACTGGGGACTCAATGATAATAGCTAGCTAAGTGGTGGGGCCAGGATTTGGAACAGTGTTCACTGACTCCAAACACCATACTGTTTTTTAATAAACCGTATTTTCAAAGTGAGAAAGAAGATGTTTTCCTATTGATTTAGTATTAAAATTCTCTCGTTCTTCTAGAGATAGCCAGAGGCAAGTTCTTGCTATGGAATATGTGGGGCTGGTTAGGGATGAAAGGGAGACTTTGTCTAAATACATTGTACTTTTCTAATCCTTCACTCTTCTGGTGGTGGTGGTTGTTGTTTTGGTGACAAGGTCTTGCTGTGCTGCCCAGGCTGGAGTGCAGTGGCACAATCTCGACTTATTGCAGCCTTGACCTCCCAGGCTCAAGCAGTCCTCTCTCCTCAGCCTACTGAGTAGCTGGAGCCCCCTAGGCTTGCACTACCATTCCTGGCTAATTTTTGTATTTTTTTTTGTAGAGACGAGGTTTCACCTGTTCCCCCGATTGGTCTCAAACTCTTGAACTCAAGCAATCTTTTTGGGTTTTTGTTTTGTTTTGTTTTGTCTGTTTGTTTGTTTTGAGACAGGGTTTCGCTCTTATCACCCAGGCTGAAAGTGCAATGGCGTGATCTTGCTCACTTCAGCCACTGCCTCCTGGGTTCAAGCAATTCTCCTGCCTCAGCCTCCTAAGTAGCTGGAATTACAGGCACCCACCACCATTCCTTACTAATTTTCGTATTTTTATTAGAGGTGGGGTTTCACCATGTTGGTCAGGCTGGTCTTGAACTCCTGACCTCAAGTCATCTGCCTGCCTCAGCCTCCCAAAGTGCTGGGATTACAGGCATGAGCCACCATGCCTGGCCTCAAGCGGTCTTTTTGAAAGAGAAATTAGTATCACATGTAGAATTTGAACATTCTAACCTCAATTTGACTTCTGAAAGGAAGAAAAGTAGACAGAAAATTAATTCACTCTGGAGGAGCTACTCTGGAATGGCAGTACT
The DNA here is from genome assembly GCF_001698545.2 of Rhinopithecus bieti. Lineage (NCBI taxonomy): Eukaryota > Metazoa > Chordata > Mammalia > Primates > Cercopithecidae > Rhinopithecus > Rhinopithecus bieti. The sequence continues at coordinate 797 of NW_016835287.1, read as the reverse complement.
TTGAATAACTGAGAGCCTTTCACTATTTGTCATTTGCTTTATTCTTGAAACATAGCAGTCTTATTCTCTAAAAAAGACACAGTAGGCCGTGCGCAGTTGCTCACACCTGTAATCCCAGCACTTTGGGAAGCCGAGGCGGGTGGATCACCTGAGGTCAGGAGTTTGAGATCAGCCTGTCCAAGTGAAACCTCATTTCTACTAAAAATACAAAAGATTAGCGAGGCGTGGTGGCGGGCATCTGTAAGTAATCCCAGTTACTTGGAAGGCTGAGGCAAGAGAATCGCTTGAACCAGGGAGGCGGAGGTTGCAGTGAGCCGAGATCGTGCCATTGCACTTCAGCCTGGGCAACAAGAGCGAAACTTCGTCTAAACAAAAATTTAAAAAATAAAAGACATAAAAATAAAAAAATAAAAAAGTAACTAGCCTAGTATTTTGCTCAAAATTTTCATGCTCAAATTCCATGTTCAGTCCTATAGCCAGTCAAGAACTGTAAGCCGTTTCCATACTTCTTTGTCATGCCATTTTGTTCTCCGTTAGAACACTTCAGTTAAGTGTTTTTAAAATACAAACATTTGAGAATTAAACAGGATAAGGCATCAGCTAAATCTAATTTTGTTTATATTTTTTGCAAATTTACTTGTAAACTACATGTGCGCAGACATCTTTAAAACTTGTTGTACAGTTAAAACACATAGTAGTTCCTGTAAGGAGGCATGGATAATCTAATTGGAGACCAGTTATATATATGACATGACTTGGAAGTAATAGCACATACAAATAACAAAATTAGAGGATCC
>NW_016835286.1:0-870 GCF_001698545.2 Rhinopithecus bieti | reverse complement strand
CTTCTTTGTGATCTGCGAGTTCATCTCACAGAGTTACAACGTAGTCCTCATGAAGCAGTTTGCTGACACTCTTTTCGTGGAATCTACAAAGTGATATATTGGAGCGCTTTGGGGCCCATTGTGAAAAAGGAAATATCCTCAGATAATAACTAGAGCGAAGCTCTCTGAGAGATTGCTTTCTGATGTATGACTTCATCACACAGAGTTCCACCCTTCCCTTCGTGGAACAGTTTGATAACACAGTTTTCCTGGGTTCTGCAAAGTGATATTTGGGAGCTATTTGTGGTCTACGGTGAAAAATGAAATATCTTCAGATTATAACTGGAAAGAAGCCTTCTGGGAAAATGCACTGCGATGAATGAATGCAACTCACAGAGTTACACGTTTCTCTTCAGTGATCAGTTTGCTAACACAGTTTTCTTGAAATCTGCAATGGGATACTTCTTAATGCGATGAAGCTTACAGTGACAAAGGAAATATCCTCAGATGAAAGCTAGAAAGAAGCTTTCTTAGAAACTTCTTGATGATGTGTGATTTCATCTCACAGAGTTACACTTTTGTTTCCTGAAACAGTCCATTAACACTGTCATTGAGGAACCTGAGAAGGCTACTTTGGATCGCATTGAGGCCTACGCAGATAAGGAAATATCATCAGTTCAAAACGTGAAAGAAGCTTTCTGAGAAACTTCTTTGTGATCTGTGAATTCATCTCACAGAGTTACAGCTTAGACCTCAGGAAGCAGTTTGCTAACCCTCTTTTCGTGGAATCTGCAAAGTGATATTTGGGAGCCCATTGGGGCCCATTGTGAAAAAGGAAATATCTCCATATAATAACTAGAGATAAGCTTTCTGAGAGATTGCTTTCTGATG
>NW_016835285.1:0-1516 GCF_001698545.2 Rhinopithecus bieti | reverse complement strand
TTTTATTTCTAAGTATTGCTTATTATTTGTGTGTTTTAATTTTTATTGTAAATGGTGTCATTTTCTTAGTGTTATGTTCTAACTAGCTTGTTGGGATAATGGAAAGGTTATGATAATAGCATATGTAGCTTTTAACTGGCCATGTGTTTATTACTTACTAATTATGGGTATGACTTGATTGAAGACATTAAGCCACTTTAGTTTGAATAATTATCCTCAGGACCTAACCTCATTTAGTATATAACAATTTTAAATTTTTTTCTTTTAAGAATTCTGTGTAAGTGCTAAATATAAAACAAAACTCCTAGAAGCAAAATGTTATTGACATAGCTTCCTTAAAAACAGTAATCACAGCTGGGAGCAGTGACTCATGCCTGTAATCCCATCACTTTGCGAGGCCAAGGGGGGTGGAGGGGGTGGATCACCTGAGGTCAGGAGTTCGAGACCAGCCTGGCCAACATGGTGAAACCCTATCTCTACTAGAAAAAAAGAACAAAAATTGGCTGGGTGTGGTGGCGAGTGCCTGTAATCCCAGCTACTCAGGAGGTAGAGGCAGGAGAATCACTTGAACCCAGTAGGCGGAGGTTGCAGTGAGTCCAATTCACGCTACTGCACTCCAGCCTGGGCAACAAGAGCGAAACTCTGTCTCAAAAAAAAAAAAAAAAGTTATCAGAAGAACTGAAATTAAGTTTGTCCTATAAACATTTTTTTAGAACTGACATAATTGTAATTACCAAAAATTAATTCATCCAACAAACATTATTGAATGTGCACTGTGTGCCCCGCACTTTTTTTGAAGTGTTGGAAATACAGTGGTCAAAGAACAGAAGAAAAGTCTTTCTTTATTGAATTTAGTTCAGTGAGGAGAGCTATATGGAAAACATGTAAACTAAACATAATTGGTGAAATACATAAAATGTCAGGTGGTGAGAGTTTGATTCCAAAAAAATGAAGAAGAGATAAATAAGGAGGCCAGGATTAGAGCTAATGTGGCAAATTTAGATTGGAAGTAAGGAAAGGTATCACTAGGAGATCATGTTTGAACTAAGAGAAGGCAATGTAAGGAGATAAGAACTATGGATATCTAGGGAAAACAAAAGAAATTTAAAAATGTAAATGAATATGAAAGCTTAAAACTTGACTTAGGGAGGTAATTATTTGTTATTCAAAGCTTTGTATCTTTTCAATTGAGGGAGGGCCTCTCAGTGTTTGAGACCAGTTCCAGTCACTTCTAAGGTTTAAAGCTTCAGTATACATTATCTGTAGAATTAAGATCCTGCCTCCTTGAGGAAGGATTAAGATTCTGCTTCAAGGCAGGATTATAAGTATTGTGATAAAATGTGAATGATTATGTCAAGCGAATTAATAGTTTTAATGCAAAATAATATAGTGTAATAAAATTTATCTTGTATTTATAAAATTTTTTATTTCAAATTAATTCATGGTGTACCACAAGTGAAGTGGTTCAGAAAGAATTACACAAGTTTGCACAAATCACCTCTTTATGTATTTATTT
>NW_016835284.1:0-371 GCF_001698545.2 Rhinopithecus bieti | reverse complement strand
GGTCCCTGTCCCTGTCCATGCTTGCCAGAAACCCCAGACACCTTGGAGGATCATGACCCTTTCTAAAGCCCAAAGCCCCAGCACAAGACTCTACCCTGAGAGGCCCCACTTCAGCTAGAACCCCTGGCAGATCCGCCACCCTGGCCTCGGGGCCAGCAAACCCCAGGCTCCACTGCTCCATCCTTGTGAGGGGCTAAGAGCACCTGCAGAAACCTTCAACCCTCTGGCCTGGGGACGGAAGGGATAGGAAGAGACCCCAAGCAGGGTCTGGCCATCTGGCATGCTTCTCTTGCCCTGGTTTGCCTCAGATCATCTCAAGGTTGCTGAGGAGGAAGGAGAACTCATCTCTGCTGGCCAAGTTTGAACCCCAC
>NW_016835283.1:0-368 GCF_001698545.2 Rhinopithecus bieti | reverse complement strand
AAAAGTAGTGTTTTATATTGTTCCCATTAATATTAACCTTTGGGGTCGTGATCTTTTACAACAGTTTGGTGCCTTTTAAGCATTCCTCATATTTCTCCAGCTGCCAAAATAGGATGTTCAAAATGGGCTACAATCCTTTAAACTCACAGCCACTGTTCACAAGCCTCAAGCTTTACAATTAAAGTGGAAAACTGCAACTCCTATTTGGGTGGAACAGTGGCCATTGTCTAAAGAAAAACTTGAGGCTTTAAAAGATTTAGTTAAGGAACAATTGGCCGAGGGGCATATAGAACCAAGTACTTCTGCATGGAATTCCCCTGTGTTTGTCATTAAAAAAAAAAATGGAAAATGGCATTTATTAACTGATC
>NW_016835282.1:0-926 GCF_001698545.2 Rhinopithecus bieti | reverse complement strand
CCAGGTTGGAGGGCAGTGTCTTCATCTTGACTCACTGCAGCCAATGCCTCCCAGGTTCAGGTGACTGTCCTGCCTCAGCCTCCAAGCAGCTGGGATTGCAGATGTGAACCACCATGCCTGGCTGATTTTTGTGTTTTTAGTAGAGACAGGGTTTTGCAATGTTGGCCAGGTTGGTCCTGAACACCTGACCTCAGGTGATCCAGCCACCTTGGCCTCCCAAAGTGCTGAAATTACAGACGTCAGCCACTGTGCCCGACCAGCTCCCACAGTCTTGAGTCTTGGCACCCAAACATTTTTTTTTTTTTCTGAGACAGAGTCTAGCTCTGCTCCCCAGGATGGAGTGCAGTGGCATGATCACAGCTCACTGAAGCCTCTAATTCCTGGGCTCAAGCAATCCTCTTGCCTCAGTCTCCTGAGGAGCTGGGACTAGCACATGCTACCACGCTCAACTAATTTTTGAAATCTTTGTAGAAACATGGTCTCTCTATGTTGCCCAGGTTGTTCTCGAACTGTTGGGCTCACATGATCCTCCTGTCTCCACCTCTCAAAGTACCGGCATCACAGGCTTGAGCTGCCACTCCCAGCTGTTCTTGGTCTTTTTATGATGTCAGCATCTCCCTCAGGAATCTCCTGGTCTCTTGCCAAGTGAATGAATAGCCCATCCCTCCTACGGGTCCTCTGGCATCTGAGCCCTGGGCCACAGTCTGGCCGCAGCCCTGAAGCTCCTGGCCCCTCTACTCTCTGCTCTTTGGGACAGTTCTCTGCCTGGCACAAAAAAGACCCTCCTGACACCAGCCCACCTAGACACACCCCCTCCAAAGATTCCATCTGGAGTCCACCATCCTGGGAGCATCACCGAAAACCCTTCCACTGGCTTCTCGGATTTGCATCCGACCTTCGAATAGCCCTCCACCCCGCCATTTCCA
>NW_016835281.1:0-995 GCF_001698545.2 Rhinopithecus bieti | reverse complement strand
GTCAGTTTGACTAATGGTTTGTCAATTTTATTTATTGTTTCGAAAACCCGACTTTTGATTTTTGTCCATCTTTTGTTTAGATTTCTTCATTTTCATTTTATTTATTTCTGCTCTGACTTTTATTATTTTTTCTCTTCTACTAAGTTTGGGTTAGATAGACTCTTGCTTTTCTAGATGTTTAAGATGCACTATTAGGTTGTTTATTTGAAGCTTTTCTTATTTTTTAAAGTTTATAGGGACTTATAGCTATAAATTTTCCTCAGTATTGCTTTAACTGTATCCCATAGATATTGATATGTTGTGTTTTTATTATTGCTTCTTTGAAGAAATTGTGTAATTTTCTTTTTAATCTCTTAATTGATGCACTGGTTATCCAGGAGCATATTGTTGAATTTCCTTGTGTTTGTATAATTTCCCAAATTACTCTTCCTATCAATTTCTGGTTTTATTCTATTGTAACCCAAAAAGATATTTTGTATTATTTCACTTTTTAAAATGTTTTAAGATTTTTTGGCTTAACATATGGCCTGTCCTTGAGAATGATTCATATGCTGAGGAGAAGAATGTGTAGCCATTGAATTAAATGTTCTGTAAATATCGATTAGATCTCTTTGCTCTATAGTGCAGGTTAAGTTCAATGATTCTTTGTTGATATTCTGTCTGGATGATCTGTCCAATGCTGAAAGTAAGGTGTTGTGAGCTCCAACTATTATTGTATTGGGTTCTGTTTCTAACTTTAGCTCTAATAATATTTACTTTATTTATCTGGGTGCTACAGTGTTGAGTGTATTTATAATTACAGTTGTTATATTCTCTTGCTGCATTGACCCCTTTATCATTATATAATGACCTTCTTTGTGTCTTCTTAGAGCTTTTGTCTTGAAATCTATTTGTTTTATCTAAATATAGCTACCCCTACTCTTTTTTATTTCCATGTGCATGGAATAACTTTTTATATGTTTTTTTTTTTTTTTTTTTTCAGTCTATGTGCGTCT
>NW_016835280.1:0-2633 GCF_001698545.2 Rhinopithecus bieti | reverse complement strand
AGAGGCCAAGGCAGGCAGATCACGAGGTCAGGAGTTCGAGACCAGCCTGGCCAACATAGTGAAACCCCATCTCTACTAAAAATGCAAAAATTTAGCTGGGCGTGGTGGCACGTGCCTGTCATCCCAACTGCCCAGGAGGCTGAGGCAGGAGAATCGCTTGAACCTGGGAGGCAGAGATTGCAATGAGCCAGGATCGCACCACTGCACTCCAGCCTGGTGATAAAGTGAGACTCTGTCTCAAAATAAATAAATAAATAAATACTTAACATGAAAATTCAGGCCCGGTGTGGTGGCTCATGCCTGTAATCCCAGCACTTTGAGAGGCCAAGGCAGGCAGATCACGAGGTCAGGAGTTCGAGACCAGCCTGGCCAACATAGTGAAACCCCATCTCTACTAAAAATGCAAAAATTTAGCTGGGCGTGGTGGCAGGCGCCTGTAATCCTAGCTACTTGGGAGGCTAGGGCAGGAGAATCACTTGAACTCAGGAGGCGGAGTTTGCAGTAAGCTGAGATCACATCACTGCACTCCAGCCCCAGCGACTGTGTGAGATTCTGTCTCAAAACAAACAAAGAGACAGACAACCACCACCACAACAAAACCATTCAAATGACATAGAGTAGCCAACACAATTTTGAAGAAGAAACAAAGTTAGAAAATGTACACTATCATATTTGGTTTTGTTTTGTGTTTTGTTTTTGAGGTGGAGTCTCTCTCTGTCACCCAGGCTGGAGTGCAAAGGCACGATCTCAGCTCACTGCAACCTCTGCTTCCTGGGTTCAAGCAACTCTCCTGCCTCAGCCTCCTCAGTAGCTGGGATTACAGGTGCCTACTACTCGGCCTCCCAAAGTGCTAGGGTTACAGGCATGAGCCACCGCACCTGGCCCACTATCATATTTGAAAACTTCAAAGACAGTATGGTATTGATATAAGGATAGGTAAATAGATTGTTGAAACAGCATAAATAATCCAAAATTCCTTCAAGAGAGTCTGTTTTTGACGAAGATGCCAAAGTAATTCAGCGGGAGGAAGGATGGTCTTTTTGATGATGGTGCTGGAACAACTGGACCGCCACAAGAAAATCTAAATTTAACACTTAGGAAGCAAGAATGCAATTCAGGGCATACACACAGACGGGGTGATCTCACTATGTCTGAAGAACAAAGAGAAGGTTGGGAGTTTTCTTAGAGAAATGCTCTGTGTTGTTTCACAAGCAAGCTCACTAGTAAGACCAGTAAGCACCAGGAGACTTGTGGGGCTCTGACTGGTGAATGATGGCGTGGGTGAAAGTACTTTCAGAGTCCCAGCAGGTTGTTTCAGCAGCTCACAGATAAAACGGTCTTTGGATTACATGGATTGTTTTAGGTGCTGGGCTCATGAAATGTTTAATTTTTGGAGCAGGTGCCAGGTTATGTTCTGAGTGTTTTCCCCTTGCCCCTTGATTCTGAATTAGTTGTGTAGGACAAGAATGAGCCCATTTGTATCACTGGCTTTTACAACACCATACACAAAAATTCACTCAAGATGCATCATTGACCAAAATGTGAAAGTCAAAACCACAAAGCTTGTAGAAGGAATCACAGAAGAACATCTAAATGCCTGAGGGGCTGGACACCCTGTTTACCCTGAGCGATTATTACACACTGCATGTCTGCATCATCATATCTCATCTAATCCACAAATATATACACCTACGGGGCACCCACAGAAATAAAAAAAAAAAACAAATTAGCAAAAACTCCAAAAATAAAGGAATCACTAAGAAAGCAAAAAGGCAAACCACAGACTGGGAGGAAACAGTCCCATTGTGCATAGCTGACAAATAAATATATAGAAGAGGCGCAGCGGCTCAGGGCTATAATCCCAGCACCTGAGGTCGGGAGTTCGAGACCAGCCTGCCCCACATGGTGAAATCCTGTCTCTACTAAAAATACAAAATTAGCTGGGCATGGTGGTGCATGCCTGTAATTCCAGCTGCTCGGGAGGCTGAGGCGGGAGAATCACTTAGAATCCCGGAGGCAGAGGTTGCGGTGAGCCGAGATCACGCCGCTGCACTCCAGCCTGGGCGACACAGTCAGACTCTGTCTCAAAAATAAACAAATAAATAAATATAAAGAATATATAAAAACCACTCTTAGTAATGAACCAAAGACAAGCAACCTAATTTTACAATGGTAAAAAGACTTAGTAAAGCATTTTGCAAAGCAAAATATCTGAATGGCTAATGAACAAAGTGCTCAGCACAGCTGGTCACCTGAAAAACACAAGTTAAAACCACGATGAGATACCCGTACACCTACCAGACTGGCTAAAAACACAACCCGACAATACCCAGTGTTGGCAAGGATGTGGGGCAACCAGGACTCTCATGTGGTGGGTGGGAGTGCAAAACACCACAACCACATTGTAAACTGGAAGTTTCTTCTAAAGCAAAACCCAAGCATCCTTCATGACCTAGTGGTGAAACTCTTGGACATATAGCCAAGACAGACAAAGGCACATGTCCCTGTAACGGCTGGCATGGGATGATCAGAGCAGCTTCATTTATCACAGTCCTACACTGGAAGCAAGGCAGCTGTCAGCAGGGGACCAGGCGGGCTCTGGCACAAATGTGCAATGCAGTACTGTTCTTCAC
>NW_016835279.1:0-1932 GCF_001698545.2 Rhinopithecus bieti | reverse complement strand
TTGGCTATTTTAGCTTGTTAATTTGAGATCTTTCTGTCTTTTTTATGTAGGCGTTTAGTGTTATAAAACTCTCCTCTTAACATTGTTCTTGCTGTATCCCAGACATTCTGGTATGTTATGTTTCTATTTTCATTTGTTCCCGGAATTTTTTTTAAATTTCTGCCTTAATTCTGTTATTTACACAAAAGTCATTCAGGAGCAGATTGCTTAGTTTCCATGTACCTCTGTGGTTCTGAGAGTTCTTGATATTGACTTCTAATTTTATTCCACAATGGTCTGAAAAGATAATATAGTTGTGATTTTAAAACATTTATTGAGGCTTATTTTATGACTGAGCATGTGGTCAGTTTTAGAGAATGTTCCATGTGCAAATGAGAAAATATATATTTTATGGTTTCTGGGTGGAGTATTCTGTAGATGTCTATTAGGTCTGTTTGGTCAAGAGCCCAATTTGAGTCCACAGTTTCATTGTTAGTTTTCTGCCTAATAATCTGCCTAACTAATACTCTGCTTAATGCTGTCAGTGGGGTGTTGAAGTCCTCCACTGTTACTGTACAGCTGTGTATCTCTTTTCTTAGGTCCAGTAATACTTACTTTAAAAATCTGGGTGTTCCAATGTTGGCTGCATATATATTTAAGACAGTTAAATCTTGTTGAATTGAACATTTATCATTATATAATGCCCTTCTTTGTATTCTTATTTTACTGTTGTTCGTTTAATGTCTGCTTTATCTGATACAAGAATAGCAATACCTCTTTTTTGTTTTTCATTTATGTGATGAATCTTTTTCCATCCATTTACTTTGAGCCTGTTGGTGTCATTACACATAAGATGGGTCTCAAAGGCAGCAGAAATGTCTTGTTTTTTTAATCCAATTTGCCACTCTGTGTCTTTTAAGTGGAGCATTTCAGCCATTTACATTCAAGCTTAATATTGATATGTTAGGTTTTATTCCTTTTATAGGAAGTCTTGTAGTCTCAATTGTTTAATTACTTTATAGGTTCTGTACCTTTTGTATTCATGTATGTTTTTATGGTAGCAAGTATCATTCTTTTATTTTCACCAGTGGAACTCCTTTAAACATTTCTTTTAGAGTCAGTCTGGTGGTAATGACTTCCCTTAGCATTTTCTTGTCTGGAAATACTTTATTTTCCTTTGTTTATGAAGCTCAGTCTGGCAGGTTATGAAATTCTTGCATGGCTGGGCGCATTGGCTCATGCCTGTAATCCTAGCACTTTGGGAGGCCGAGGCAGGCAAATCACCTGAGGTCAGGAGTTCAAGACCAGCCTGGCCAACATGGAGAAACTCCATCTCTATTAAAAATACCAAAATTTGCCAGGCCTGGTGGCAGGCGCCTGTAATCCCAGCTACTGGGGAGGCTGAGGCAGAATTGCTTGAACCAGGAAGTGGAGGTTGCAGTGAGCTTGAGATCATGCCACTGCACTCCAGCCTGGGTGACAAAGTGAAGGGGTGGCCTGCCCCTCCACACCTGTGAGCGTTTCTCGTTAGGTGGAATGAGAGACTTGAGAAAAGAAATGAGACACAGAGACAAAGTATAGAGAAAGAAAAAGTGGGCCCAGGGGACCGGTCGGTGCTCAGCGTACAGAGGACCCACACCGGCACAGGTCTCTGAGTTCCCTTAGTATTTATTGATAATTATCTTTACCATCTTAGAAAAAGGAAGTGACAGGATAATAGGATCATCGTAGGGAGAAGGTCAGCAGTAAGACATATGAATAAAGATCTCTGTGAGGTAAGTTTAAGGAAAAGTGCTGTGCCTTGATATGCATATGCAAACATCTTCATAAACCTTTTTAGTGCATAAAGAGCAGCACTGTGCTAGCAAGTCCCACCTTTCGCCCTAAGGCGGTTTTCTCCTTTCTCAGTAAACAACATACAATCGAGTTTTACACCGAGATGTTCCATTGCCC
>NW_016835278.1:0-764 GCF_001698545.2 Rhinopithecus bieti | reverse complement strand
TTCCTTGTTGACATACTAAGATTTTGCTATTTTAAAGATAGCAGTCTCTATTCACACTTGTTTGAAATATTTCTTCAGCTTCTTGAATTTTGTTAAAATTTGCATAAGATGAATCAAAAAACTGAGATTCTAAAACTTAGCAAACTCTTCTCAAATGCTTTCTTGGGTAATTTCTTCTAGTGATTTTATTATTTAGATGTCCTGTATCTATCAAAAGGCTAAATGAGTATTTATGATGTTTTCTCTTTATTTATCTGAGTTTAATAGAGATGAGAGAGATGCATAGCACTTGTGATGGATGGTGAGAATTTACTTGTAGAGTTTCAAAGAGCTAGCCAGTTTCCTAGCTCCATTGGTTGACTAAATCAAAATCATTAACAGTGATACCCACTAAGTATTAAGTTCTCATTCATTTCAGGGTTTATTTCTGTTGAATTCTGTCTTTCTGTTCTCATGCTAATCTTACAATCTTTCAATGATAACATGCTTCATTATAACTCATTTTAATATTTTAAAAAGACATTTTCACTCTTCTCTCTTTGAAAATATTCTTGGCTCACCTGTCCTATTATCTTTGTTTTTTTCAAATTCCCCCAAATATTCAACTGGAATTTTTTTCATTAAAATTTGTTTCAACAGTTATAATAATTTAAGAATTAAAATAGTCACAAGGTGTAGCTTTCATCTGAGTCAGACAATATGCACAGTACATTTCTTTCATTTCTTTTTTTATATACCCTAGTAGAATTTTATAGCTTTCTTAA
>NW_016835277.1:0-2219 GCF_001698545.2 Rhinopithecus bieti | reverse complement strand
CAGAAAGAAACATTCGTTAATTGTAGGGACTTACAAACAGAAGCCATGTCTTGAGCAACCAAGGGACAAGATGGTGAATCCCTGTGCCCAGACCCAGGGTTTATATACCATATGGAAATTGCCTAAGGGCAGGATTTATGGTAAGTAAATGTTTACAATAACATCAAAGTTGTTTTGACCTAAGGGCAGAATTTATGGGTATGTGAAAGTAGAAATCTTAGATGCATTCCCAGAACTGGTGTTAATCAGAAGTCAGCATGATGGATGTGCGTCCAAGAGGAAGTTGCTTCAGCCTCCACAAAGGTGAAGTTCTTAGGGAGGCCAAAGTGAGTGGCCAAGATTAAAAAAAAATAATAATAAAATAAAATAAAATAAATCAGAAGAGTTTGAGGCTCTGGCAACTAGAGCTACATAAAATATTAAACATAGCCCAACTCCTAGCCAGATTAGCATAAATAATCATACAAAATGTTTACTTACCTCAGTTCTTATTACCATGTACATTATGTTTGACTTGCAGCAACAAAAAATTACATAGCCTGTTAAATGATGGAGAAAAAAAATTAAAAGCAAAACTAAATGATGCTATGAAGAGATAAATTCCTCACGAGAATTAAACTCACATACAAGTTTTCAAATTGTCAGGAAGGGAATTTAACTATAATCATTTAATTATCTACCTCACACTTTCTGGCTCTACTAGCTCAGTTTTAACTTTCCTGGCAAGTCTACAGTAGGTGATCACAGCAGAGGAGTGCGTTACAGCATTTGATCTCAATGATGGTTAAATGATCAATTAATAATGCCTTCTATGAATAAGACAAGGCAAGACAAAGACTTACGGAATGTAACACTTTAATTTCTGTTCTAGATCCTTCATTTTAAAATACCAAATGACTGCTTAATAAATGGCTTTCAACCTCAGTTTTATTTCCAAGCTTATGGATACCTTGATTTCTTTATCCATACACTCTGGGGATGTCTATACCACAGGCTCCTGAAGATTGCTCTAAGACCTCTGTCCTATGCTTAGCCTCTGCTCCAGAGAAAGAAAAATAAATACTTCCTGAAGCTGTGTTTCACTCTTAACACTTCTAACTTCCTCTTGTCCAGTATCTAGTCCTAGCCTTTCACCTAGGAGGATGCAAACCCCATGAGAAGCAAGTTAGATTTGAGTAATAGAGAAACCTTTATAGCAGTTTAGAGGAAGTGTACAATTTTTCCTACAGGCAACGTAGAATAAAAAAATGCTTCTGCGCAATGAGGTCCTATGTCTTTCTTGTATTTCTTAATGGAAAATATCATCCAACCTATATCAAATATAAAATATCTGACCATTGGAATATTTAGCACAATTTTAATAATATTTTTATTCTATTTTAGATTATTTGAATATAAGCAGGTCTCCTAGGTAACACAATCCATTGCTGATGGAAGCTAAGCAGGAGTTATTTCGGCAGTGGCTATCTGAGAGAAAAGTAATTATAGTAAATGCACTATGCAATACAAATGAGATAGAGCTATTGAAATTACTCCAAACATCTTTACAAAGAAAATACCTGAAGAGTTTTTTTTTTTCTTTTCTTTTTTCTATTGCTTTGTGTTTTACCCTCTCAAAACTGCTTTTATAATGACATTTTCTGGGCAGGAGAAGCAGTAGTGTATATATAGGAGGTAGCTTGTGCTAAAAATTGAAACTTCCAAATGATAAAAAAAAAAGACCAACTGAAACTTCAAAAACAGAACTTTTAAAGCTGTATTTATTGCTTAAACCCCAAAGTGAGATGTTATTTTTTATTTTGAATTAACTTAAGGCCAATGAGATTGAATCCTTTAATTTCCCATTTCAGCATCAAATGTAAAATTGTGCATACAATGTAGTCTAATTAAAAACAGTTACATTTGTTTTACCGGAAAACTTTCCAGAGAATAACTTTATAGGTTATTGTGATTAGCATTTACTTCAAATGTAAAATTAAATTATATAGATTTTATTGTTTTTCTGTTGGAAGAAAAGATAACGACATCAACTACTCAACTACTTTTATGCAGCTACTGTTAAATTTTCAATAAACACAATAGCTGAAAATGTGAAATTGTTCTACTTTAATATTTATTTTTCTAATTCTAGTACTTTTATGAATTAGTTGCAACAATATTAAGGCATACCACCCGGTTTCATGCAGCTATATACAATAGAAAGGAGAAGTGGAAAAGTT
>NW_016835276.1:0-3012 GCF_001698545.2 Rhinopithecus bieti | reverse complement strand
ATTTAACATATTTGAGAAATATTGTCTATGTTTTATCCTGTTTTATTCTCTTTACATATTTCTATGCTAACATTGCTCATTGTAAACAGTCTTTTTGCAGATGTTTACCTTAAATATCAAACACCAAATATCAAAGTTTAGTAAACTTTTCCTCCCATTGTTGAATATCTAGATTAATTCCAAATTTTCTTCATTAAACATATATTGCCCTGAATATGTTCTATCTAATCGGTTTCTGTATTTTAGGTTGCATTCTTAGAATATATTCTCAGAAGTAGAATTAGAGACTCCAAGGGTTTGAATCTTTTAAAAAGTGTTTTTAATACATCGTTCCAAATCTCATACCAAATGGAATACATTGATTTTCATATTTAATATCTAAATTTGTGAAATATTCTACTGAATTAACTTTGATTTTTTTTTTCCGTCAGTCTTTAATTAAAAGTTACTGTCTCTCTCAGTTACAGGACTAGCTACCAGATTTAGACTGACTGCCAGTCACTTTGGGTGAAAGCGTCAGGTTTTTCTTAATTCTGTTGAGTATATATCCTATTCAAAAAACTGAGTTTTGTGTGGGGCAAATAATTAGCATCAAATGCAAGTTGGCTCTCTTCATCCTTCTCGTTAAATCTTGCATACCATCTTAAAATACTTGAACTTTTTTTAATCCATAATAAGCAAATTAAATACTCAAATAAGCAAACAAAAATCAAAATAAGTCTTTATAAAGGAATAGTATTTCACCATGATTAACATTTTGATGTGTGGTACACTGATACAGAGTGAGTTTTTGAAAATTTTATTATTCCCCTGCAGTCCTCCATCCCAGAATAATCACCATTCTACTCTCTACTTCTCTTCAATTTTTTTAGATTTCACGTGTAAGTGAGATCATAAAGTGTTTGCCTTTCTGTGTTTGGCTTATTTCACTCAGCATAATGTCCTCGAAGGTCATATTATTACAAATGGCAGAATTTTCTTCTTTTTAAAAGCTGAATAGCACTTTAGTGCATGTGTGTATGTATAAAATAGAACCACACTTTCATGACTCATTCATCCATCAGTGGACAGTTGGGTCATTTCCATATCTTGGTTATTGTGAATAAAGTTACAGTGAACATGTAGGTGCAGCAATTTCTTCCAGATGGTGATTTCATTTTCTTTGGATATATACCCAGAATTGAGATTGCTGGACCACATGGTAGTTCTATTTTCAATTTTTAGGAGCACTCATACGGTTTTGCATAATGACTGTACCAATTCTCCCCACCAACAATAGACAAGGGTTCCTTTTTCTTCACATCCTCACCAACACTTGTTGCCTCTTGTCTTTTCCATGATAGCCATCATAACAGTTTTGAGATGATACTGTGGTTTTCATTTGCATATCTCTGCTGACTAGTGATGTTGAGCATCTTTTCCTATATCTGTTGATCACTTGTATGTATTCTTTGGAAAAAAATGTCTATTCAGGTTCTTTGCTCATTTTTAAATTGAGTATTTTTTTTCTAATGACTTGTATGAGTTTTTAAAATATATTAGATATTAATCCTTTATCAGATATATGGTTTGCATATATATTCTCTTATTTTGTGGCTTATTTTTTCATCTCATTGATTGTTTGCTGTGAAAAAAAATCCATCAAGGTGAAATAAATAAGGGTGATTTTTTCTCACTTTGTGTTGTTTTATTTTTATTTTTTTTTGAGACCTAATTTGAGTTGTGTAGCACTAATTAGAATTGAGATAAAAAGATAGAAAAAACCACTTCCACTGCACCTTTTATGTGGACTTGCAAGAAGAAGTACGCAGAAGTTAGAAGAGGCACCTTGAGCTCAAAATGAAAAATTCTGTCTTTTAAACATCACTGCATGTCTTCATCAGAAACCAAATGTGACTTCTTGGTAGGGATGTTGTAAACGGTTTTACCATTGGTGGGTAGATGAATTCCATGAATTTAAAATTGCTTTTCACCTTTGAAATTTAGCAAGTTCATTACAGCTGGGAGACAGACCTATGGGATTCATGAAAGGCTGAGAAGAAAAGGGGGTGAGATTGCTAGGAGAAAATACACTCTGATGAAAGAGAGAAACACTCCCAACCATTGGCTCAGGGGTAAGCTTTAGTTGTTGATGAAGAGCAGTGGTTTAGAGAATTGCCTGTTGCCTGTCACTCAATGTTCAACCCAGGTATTCAGATGGCATGGTGGGGGTTCTTGAGAAAGTGTGAGCAAAAACTTACAGAAATTTTTTCGGTAAAATCCTGTAAGCCATTAAGGTACACAGTGTATTATGCAGTAAAATGTAGGTCACCCATTTCATGGCCCACAGCTCAGTTTGGGAAGCTTGTGGACTCCAGATGAAACTCCAGGGCATCAACAAGATTGCATGATGAAAGCATTGACCGACAAAGGTGGAAACATGTTGAGTAGCAGGAACCAAAGCCCATTTGAAAAGGAAATGCCATTAGACACTAGTGGTTCTCAGTGGAAACACAAAGATGCCTTGAGAAGAAGAGTCTGGCCTAGTGACAAGTGGAATGACATGTGACATGTTCCTTGTATGGTAGTCATATAGCAGGAGTACTGAATTCAACTGGAAAAAGAATTCTCTTTTTTAGGCAAACTCCATACTACTTGAGGCAAAGAGCCAACATGTATTCCCTACAATCTGAGCTGTAACTCAGTTTGGTTTTGTTTTTCCAAACAGTTAAAAAGAGACTCGGCTGGTACTTTCAAAGGGGAAATTGAGACAACTAACAATTTTGGAGAAAGAATATTGCATTTTCAAGTTCATTTACTATGACTGCTTACCAAAGCAATTACAGACAAACCTTCCTTTCTTTCCTAGAAGATAATAAAAATAATTAGCAATCTGCTCCTTCATTTCTTCACATGTTCTTGACCTTGCCTTGCTATTTAGGGCTTACCATTATACAGATGATTTTTAGAAAGAATATGATTTAATTTCTTTTAGAAATTAAATTTCTAAAATTTAGAAGCTTCGTTTTCTTA
>NW_016835275.1:0-1381 GCF_001698545.2 Rhinopithecus bieti | reverse complement strand
TGATGAAACCCCTCTACTAAAATACAAAAATTTTGCTGGGCGTAGTGGCGGATGCCTGTAATCCCAGCTACTTGGGAGGCTGAGGCGGGAGAATGGCTTGAACCCAGGAGGCGGGGATTGCAGTGATCTGAGGTCGTGCCACTGCACTCCAGCCTGGGCAACAAGAGCAAAACTCCATCTCCAAATAATAATTATAATAATTGGGGCCGGGCACGGTGGCTCAAGCCTGTAATCCCAGCACTTCAGGAGGCCAAGATGGGCGGATCACGAGGTCAGGAGATCGAGACCATCCTGGCTAACACGGTGAAACCTCGTCTCTACTAAAAATACAAAAACTAGCCGGGCGAGGTGGCGGGCACCTGCAGTCCCAGCTACTCGGGAGGCTGAGGCAGGAGAATGGCGTAAATCTGGGAGGTGGAGCTTGCAGTGAGCTGAGATCCGGCCACTGCACTCCAGCCCTGGTGACAGAGCGAGACTCCGCCTCAAAAAAAAAAATAATAATAATAATTGGGTAATTTTCTATTATTTTCTTCCCAGTTATAAGCATTTAAATTTGATTATGTATGTAGTACAGAATTCAAAAGTTTATTAGAGGACAGAAACTGGAAGCCTCCCTCCTTTCTTCCACACCCAGTTCCTCTCTCAGAGTCAAGTTACAGTTACACCAGTTACTTGTGTATCCTTCCAGAGAGATTCTCCATATGTAAGAGAGCATGTGTATGTGGGCATGCATGCGTGTGTGTAAGGCAAATGGTAGAATACCGTCCACACAATTCTACACCTTGCCATCATCTAATATATATCTTTCTTCAAACACATTTGCATGATAGGAGCTGAATCTCTAAGTTACAGGTCTCTGATGTGGATTAATTTCATATGCACACAGAGATCTATAGAGATACAGGAGTTAAATATTCTTTTAAATGACCTAGCTGTAGGTTTCACTTGGAGGAAAAAAAAAAAAAAATAGCTGTACAAAGTCCGATGCATATTCTTCTAACAGATTTTCATAGTTCCTCATAGTAAAATCTTACTTAACTTGACTACATTAAACTATAGGAGCTCAAACCAAACAAACAAAAACAATAGAGACTGAGAGAGAAGAACAAGTGGTGTTTTCTATACTAAAGGAAAACTCTCCACGTTACTCCACCCAGCATCCATTGCTGGAGCGAGGGTACCCTGGGAGGTGGGAATCTGCCCCTCTCTCTCAGCTGCTGAGGTTCCAGGTGTCTTTCAGGACTTTTGGAGGGTAAACGTGAAGATATTTGCTTTCTATACCGACTTAAGGGTAAACGTGAAAATATTTGCTTTCTATGCTGACAAATAAGATAATTCCATTGTGTTACATGCAGTGTATTGTTCATATATTTTATCCTCC
>NW_016835274.1:0-369 GCF_001698545.2 Rhinopithecus bieti | reverse complement strand
TTATAGCTATATCTATTATATTTATTATGTCTATATTTTATACCTATATCTATTATATCTATATTTTATACCTATGTCTATTATATCTATTATGTGTGTGTTTTATACCTATATCTATTATGTCCTTTATGTCTGTATTTTATAGCTATATCTATTATAACTATTATGTCTATATTTTATACCTATATCTATTTTATCTATATTTCATACCTATATCTATTATATCTATTATGTCTATATTTTATACCTACATCGATTATATCTGTTATGTCTATGTTTTATACCTATATCTATTATATCTATTATGTCTACATTTTATACCTACATCTATTATATCTATTATGTCTATATTTTATACCTATATCTATT
>NW_016835273.1:0-2215 GCF_001698545.2 Rhinopithecus bieti | reverse complement strand
ACTGCAGTAAGCTGAGATCGCACCGCTGCACTGCAGCCTGGGTGACAGAGCAGCACTCCGTCTGAAAAAAAAAAAAAGAAACTAAGTATGTTAGGCCAGGTGGTCTCTATTACAGCTATTGAACTCTGCATTGTAGGGTGAAAGCAGTCATACATAATGTGTGAGCAAATAGGCATGATTGTACTCCAATAAAACATTGTATAAAAACCATTTGATAAGCTGAATTTGGCCGGTGGCATATAGTTTGCTGGTCCTTCATATAGACGATAGATGAAGGATAATTACATAAAAGGATTTAAAAACAAAGTAAGCTTTTTTAGTAGTTCATGCTATGGTCTTTTTTTTTTTTTTTTTTTTGTCACCAATCTATGGCCTAGCATCAATCTGTGATGAAAGTTTGACCCATCGAGGTTAAAACAAATCAAGTTCAGAAGCTCAATTTACATATTTAAACCTGTAGGTCTTTCTTTGCCATTATTTTGATTTGTTTTGCTAAATATTTTTAAACTTAAAAAATAACAATAGTAATTGGTAGGGTTTCTTTTTCTCTGTGAAAGCCATCAGATAAGGGGCCATGTCTAAGTAGGATATATAAATATAAAATAATAGATTGGCATTTCCAGTGGCACTGGAAAGATAAAGCAAGGGCAGAAAAGAGATACAGTTAATACAGTTTAGTTATTGTTGAGTTTAAAAAGCTATGGGACAGAGAAAATCTCAGGTCATAGGTTTACAGATTGTGAATAAGCATTTACAATGCTCATGGGGAAGGAGTAGAAAATTGTCAAGTCAGGGCTGGGCGCGGTGGCTCATGCCTGTAATCCCAGCACTTTGGGAGGCCAAGGTGGGCAGATCACGAGGTCAGGAGATCGAGACCATCCTGGCTAACGCAGTGAAACTCCATCTCTACTAAAAATACAAAAAATTAGCTGAGTGTGGTGGCGGGCGCCTGTAGTTCCAGCTACTTGGGAGGCTGAGGCAGGAGAATGGCATAAACCCAGGAGACGGAGAGTGCAGTGTGCTGAGAACTCACCAGTGCACTCCAGCCTGGGCAACAGAGCAAGACTCCATCTCAAAAAAAGAGAAAGAAAGAAAATTGTCAGGTCGGCAGAGAAGTGCAAACAGTCATGGGACAGACTAACAGTTTTCTTTACATGACGAGTTTACGAGTTTAATGAAACACTCATACGTGATACTTTCAGTAGGTAATTGGATTATAGGTATTTCTAGCTGGAGATAGAACTCTGGTTGGAGATGTAGGCTTAGAATAATTTTATTATAATTATTAAGCAAAGCCATAGATTTCAATGAACTTATCCATGATGCAGAAGATGTAGAATAAGAAGAAAGTCATTGACAAAACCTTGAGAGTATCAACATTTCACAGAGTCAAAAGACTTGGTAAAGGAGATTGAGCAGTGGCTAAAGAAAAGTATGAGAGGAGTCAGAGAAAGTGATGTTGCAAATTACTTTTAAATGCGAGAATTTCAAGCAGTAAGTTTACTGAAAAGTCAATTGAATTTAAT
This sequence comes from Rhinopithecus bieti, assembly GCF_001698545.2. NCBI lineage: Eukaryota > Metazoa > Chordata > Mammalia > Primates > Cercopithecidae > Rhinopithecus > Rhinopithecus bieti. The sequence continues at coordinate 689 of NW_016835273.1, read as the reverse complement.
TTACAAATTCTTCAGTGGTAATCTGTTCAAAAGAATTATTTTAGAGTTTTTAAGTATACTGTTGATATGGTTGATATTTCTGGTGTCCAATAAAAAAATCTCCCAAGATCCCACCTAACTTTTTGTAACTAAAGCAGCCAACATAGCCAGGGTCTGGAAAATTGTCTGGACTGCTGAATACACATTCCAATATTATTCCAGAGTTGTCAAAACCTAAGGGTAAAGTGTGAGGAAAAGTGTTGTCTTTTTTATCTGCTTCTTGTGGAGAGTGGAGATCTGTGTTGTGTCTGTCTCTCACACAAACATAAACACACACACACAAATAAGTATAGTAATTCACCCTTATCCATGTGAGGTATTTTCTAAGACACCCGGTGAATGTCTGAAACTGTGGATAGTATAAAACCCTATATATATATATATATGTTTTTTTATATATGCGTATTTATGATAGTTTAATTTATAAATTTGGCACAGTAAGAAATTAACAATAACTCATGATAAAATAAAACAATAACAATATATTGTAATCAAAGTTAGGTGAAAATGGTTCTCAAAATGTCTTGTCTTGTACTCACCCTTCTTTTTCGTGTGATGCCTGTGAGATGACATAATGCCTATATGATGAGATGAAGCCAGGTGAATGAGGTATGAGTTGTCATGTGGTGTTAGATTACTATTAATTTCTG
>NW_016835272.1:0-1564 GCF_001698545.2 Rhinopithecus bieti | reverse complement strand
ACTAAAATACCAAAAAAAAAAATAAAAAAAAAAAAATTAGCTGGGCGTGGTGGCAGGCACCTGTAGTACCAGCTACTCGGGAGGCTGAGGCAGGAGAATGGTGTGAACCCAGGAGGCAGAGATTGCAGTGAGCTGAGATTGTGCCACTGCACTCCAGCCTGGGCAGCAGAGAGTGACTCCGTTTCAAAAAATAAAAAAGAAAGAAAACAAAATGTTTAGATTTTGATAAGGATTACATGTAATGTACAAATCACTTTGGGGAGAACTGATCTTTATAATATCGAGTGTTCCAATCCATGAACATGGTGTATTTCTCCAGACTCACACAAATATTAATGAACGCAAAAGAAAACATCAGATGGGGAGGGTTGTTGAATCAGAGAACACCCATGGCAATGTCGGTCTGGCATTACTTGCCTTCTGAGGGCTGTTTCTGCTTCTTACTTCGTTTTTCTAGGTTGCCAGCGTATCACGTGAACTTGTCGTATGTCCAGTGCTGATCGATTCAGGGGAAGGCACCTGTCCCAGGCCGGTCCAATAAATGTCCTTACACAGATATTTGGAACGGAGACTGAAAGACAGTTGAACCAGCCTCTCTGATTGCAAAATATAAAATTTAGGAGCTCCCTGTAACCGTGCTTCAGATTATGTGAACTAGAGGATCGGGGGAATTGCTGAGAAAAAAGGACAAATCTCAGAGAAACAGAGATAAGAGAAGACAGTGGTGTTTGAGTCTCTGACTCCAGTTCTTAAGGCCAGTGAATTCTGACAGATAGAACGATCTTGCTTATGAATTTCAAGAGACAGTCCATAAACCTGTCTTTAGGCTTAAGCTAGTTTGAGTTGGGTTTCTGTCACATGCAACAAGAGTCCTGACGACTGCAGTTGAGTGAAATTAAAAGGTATAGCCTCAATAGGTGAGCTAGCTCTGGTTTAAAAGACTTCCAGTTTGAATTACACTCCATTCCCTCTGGTGCCCTTAGAAAGAGCCCTCTCTAACACAGGCCAGCAGCTGGCAGTCATGCTTTTGTTTTTTTTCTCTGCAGGAATTTTACTGCCTTGATTTGAGACAGATTATCAGAGATGGGCACCGTTATCCTCTCTTTCATGCAGGATTTATCACATGTAAGTATTTGTCTTATGTTTGGATGCTACGTTTTGGTTAGAATTTAATGATCATCTCTCTCATCAAGATTACCCACATGATCACTCTAAGGCTGTTGCAAGCCTAACTGACAAGTACTCCATATGTGAAGATGTCAAGTGCAACCCAAAATAAGATGTAAGCACCAAATGGGACTGAGAGAGAAATGCTAGAAATCGTCACCCTTCCTGCCTTTCTTGATAATGACCATGCATCCTGTGAGGGAAAAAGTGTTATAGTGATAGAAAGGTAAGGTTCTGAAATTTGAAGAGATTGGAGGCCAGGTGTGGTGGTTCATGCCTGTAATCTCAGCATTTTGGGAGGCCAAGGTGGATGGATTGCTTGGACCCAGGAGTTCCAGATGAGCTGGGCAACATTGTGAGACCCCATCTCTAAAAATAAAAATAAAAAAAATTACTG
>NW_016835271.1:0-1918 GCF_001698545.2 Rhinopithecus bieti | reverse complement strand
GCTTGAACCTGGGAGCGGAGCTTGCAGTGAGCCGAGATCGCGCCACTGCACTCCAGTCTGGGCGACAGAGTGAGACGCTGTCTCAGGAAAAAAAAAAACAAACAACAAACTATATATATACACACACATATATATACACACATATATACATACATATGTGTGTGTATATATGTATATGTGTGTGTGTGTGTGTGTATATATGTAATGTATTCTCCATCTTCCCCTAAGCATTAAACAGTACTCACTGATAGATACAGAATGTCAAGCCAGATTAACTACTGACTTTTAGGCTTAATAGCTCTTTTATTTTCATGGTAATTATCATTGGTTGGACATTAGTGTATATAAGGTATACATGAAGTTTCAAACTAACTATAGGGTTACATGAGCTTCAGTGTCCCTCTAAGTGAGAGAGGGAAAAAAAGTCAAGTGAAAATGTATGAATGTAATAGTTTATAGAACCCCATGACCTTTATTAAATGACCTGAAATTTTATACGAGCTACTTTATGGGTGATGGGATGCAGTCTTCTAAATAAAACACGATGTAGAAAATTGATTTAGAAAACATGACACTGGATACAGAGGGATAGATCTATTAGAAAAAAATGTATTAAAATTGAAAGTTATATGTTTGATTAAGAGAAGCAGAAACAAGGCTGGGCGCGGTGGCTCAAGCCTCTAATCCCAGCACTTTGGGAGGCCGAGACGGGCGGATCACGAGGTCAGGAGATCGAGACCATCCTGGCTGACACGGTGAAACCCTGTCTCTACTAAAAAATACAAAAAAAAAAAAAAAAAAAAAAAAAAAACCCTAGCCGGGCGAGGTGGCGGGCACCTGTAGTCCCAGCTACTCGGGAGGCTGAGGCAGGAGAATGGCGTAAACCCAGGAGGCGGAGCTTGTAGTGAGCTGAGATCCGGCCACTGCACTCCAGCCTGGGCCACAGAGCGAGAATCCGTCTCAAAAAAAAAAAGCAGAAACAAAAGATTTAAAAATATGAAATTGAAATGAAATGAGATGATGAACATTTGTTAATAGCCCTGGGTGTGGCAGTGCAACCTGTAATCTCAGAGCTTTGAGAGGCCAAGGTGGGAGGCTCTCTTGAAGACCATTCAAGGTAATGTATTGAGACTTACTCTCTACAAAAATAAAGAAAATTAGCCAGGAGTGGTGGTGCATGACTGTAGTCCCAGCTACAGGAGGATCATGGCTAGAAGGTCAAGCCATGATCAACCTTCTAGGATCAACCTAGAAGGTCAAGGCTGCAGTGAGCTATGATTATACCACTGCACTCTGGGCTAGGTAATAGACCAAGACCCTGTCTCGAAAAAAAGTTTATTAATAAAATGTGGAAACAGAAGGTATAAAATGCCAATAGCATGATTACCTAAAACAAATGCTTAAAACATTTGCAAAGCAGCTTTCATACAGAGGGCAGCAATTATTTATTGAATTAATAAATTAATGCCTAAACCCGTCTACCCTAACATGCACTTGAAATCACCATTTCTGGAAAGCCTTGAAAGGATATGAACAGACATTTCTCAAAAGAAGACATGCATACAGCCAACAGACACATGAAAAAATGCTTGTCATCACTGGCCATCAGAGAAATGCAAATCAAAACCACAATGAGATACCATCTCACACCAGTTAGAATGGCAATCATTAAAAAGTCAGAAGACAACAGGTGCTGGAGAGGATGTGGAGAAATAGGAACACTTTTACGCTGTTGGTGGGACTGTAAATTAGTTCAACCATTATGGAAAACAGTATGGCGATTCCTCAAGGATCTAGAACTAGAAGTACCATATGACCTAGCGATCCCATTACTGGGTATATACCCAAAGGATTATAAATCATGCTTCTATACAGACACACGCACACGTATGTTCATTGCGGCACTATTGACAATAGC
>NW_016835270.1:0-663 GCF_001698545.2 Rhinopithecus bieti | reverse complement strand
TTTGAGCCCAGGAGTTTGAGACCAGCCTGGGTAACACAGTGAGACCCCATCTCTACAAAAAAAAAATTTTTTAATTAGCTGAGTGTAGTGGTGCCTGTCTATAGCCCCAGCTCCTCAGGAGGCTGAGGTGGGAGGATCCCTTGAGGAGGCAGAGGTTACAATGAGCCGAGATCACACCACTAGACTCTAGCCTGGGTGACAGAGCAAGACCCTGTCTCAAAAAATAAATAAGCAAAAAAAGAAAGGGTCCACCCACCACTGGACGGTTAGCCCATGGCCCCTTGTGGGGAGAATACAGCCAACCTTAGGGAGGAGATGGAGAGACAGGAACAGCAATAAGCAGCATCTGGCTGGCTGGGGTGGCGCCTGGAGATGGGAGACCCGACGGGCTCACTCACCTCTCTCTTCACCACTCACAGGACCTGGGCCTTGAGGGGACCCTCCTTACTGACATCCTCTACAGAGATGTGGCCTTCCTCAACCTGGTCGACCCAATCTCCCATGACCTGCTTGTGAACCGGGCCACCACCCCTGCCTCCACCTGGGACTCCACAGCTGCTGGGCTGGGACCCGAACCCCAGGCCTGCTGCGCCAGGTGACCCACCACCCGCCTGGCTCATTGCTACTGACTTGTGATGCTCTCAAGCACATGGTAGTGGGCGA
>NW_016835269.1:0-473 GCF_001698545.2 Rhinopithecus bieti | reverse complement strand
CTATATTTTATACCTATATCTATTATAACTATTACATCTATATTTGATACCTATATTTATTATATCTATATTTTATACCTATATCTATCATATCTATTATATCTATATTTTACACGTATATCTATTTTATCTATATTTTATACCTATATCTTTATCTATTATGTCTATATTTTATACGTATATCTATTGTATCTATTATGTCTATATCTTCTACCTATATCGATTGTATCTATTATGTCTATATTTCTTACCTATATCTATTATATCTATTATGTCTATATTTTATAAATATATCTATTATATCTATTATGTCTATATTTTATATCTATATGTATATCTATTATGTCTATATTTTATACGTATATCTATTATACCTATTATGTCTAGATTTTATACCTATATCTATTATATCTATTATGTCTACATTTTATACCTATATCTATTATATCTATTAAGTCTCTATTTTATACTTA
>NW_016835268.1:0-901 GCF_001698545.2 Rhinopithecus bieti | reverse complement strand
ACAGTAGAGGCAGTTTTTTTGTTCTTTGAATATTTCCTCCAATGAGTTTTCTTTTCTTTGTTTTTTTGTTTTTGTTTTGTGGTTTTTTTTTTTTTTTTTTTTTTTTTTTTTTTTTTTTTTTTTTTTTTTTTTTTTTTTTTTTTTTTTTTTTTTTTGGAACTTCTTTTACTCAGCTTTTTGTTTCCTTGGTGTATTGTCTGAATTTGTCATTGAAACTTCTACCATGAAATGACACTTTTCATTTGTGATCCTATTTTATTGGTCAAGCGAGCACCTAGCCATGACTGAGTTTGCTAGGGTGAGGCAGGGGATGCCTTCTGGGACAAGCTGCCTTATTGATGAATGTGGATACGCTCACTTTATCTTTTTTTTTTTTTTTTTTTTTGTCCCTCTCTCACAGTCTTAATTTCTAAGGGAACTTTCCTTTCCATTTCTTGCTTACAAAATCCTGTTATTGTTTAACTGACAAAATATCTTCTACCTATTCCTGATTGGTTTTAGTGTTGTTTGCTGGGCCTTGCCTTTATTTCCTCATAGTTTTTTTCTCTTGATTTTGATGTCTTTCGTGTTAGCGGAATTAGTGGAATATTTGTTAACAGCTCACTAAAAGGTGATCATAAGCTCTTCTCTGCCTGAGTGCTCATATCTGGTAGGCTTCAGTGACTGAAAAGTGAAATGCTTAGTGAACCATTTGTCTCTGGAACAAGAAGACACCTTGTTCCAGAAGGCATAGCCTGCCTCACCCTAGCAAACTCAGTCATGGCTAGGTGCTCGCTTGGCCAATAAAATAGGATCACAAATGAAAAGTGTCATTTCATGGTAGAAGTTTCAAGACAAATTCAGACAATACACCAAGGAAACAAAAAGCTGAGTAAAAGAAGTTCCAAAAACAAAACGAATC
>NW_016835267.1:0-961 GCF_001698545.2 Rhinopithecus bieti | reverse complement strand
ATGTTGTTTTTGCAGTGATGTGTATTCAGGTTTTTTGCCCAGTTTTAGTTTGGATACGTATTTTTTTAATGCTATTTGATATATTTTTTTCTGTGTACATGTTTAATAACAGCCAGTTATGACTTTTATGGTTCCCTCCTATTTTCTCACAATCTTTTTCTTTTTTGAGACAGGTCACTCTCACCCAAGCTGGAGCACAGTGGCACATCACAGGCCCATGTAGATTGGAATATTGGCTACCTACAGCTTTGCAATGCAATTTGATATCAGTAATTGTGAGTCTTCCAACTTAGTTTGTATTTCTCAGGATTCCTTAGATGTTCAGGGCTGTTTGTGGTTCCATGTTAACATTAGCGTTGTGTATTTACACTTTTTTTTTCTTTTTCTTTTGGACGGATTGTTGCTTTGTCGTCAGGCTGGAGTGCAGTGGCGTGATCTCAGCTTACTGCCACCTCCATCTCCGGGGTTCAAGCGATTCCCCTGCCTCAGCCTCCTGAGTAGCTGGGACTACAGGAGTGCACCACCATGGCTGGCTAATTTTTTTTTTTTTTGTATTTTAGTGGAGACGGTGTTTCATCATGTTGGGCAGGATGGTCTAGATCTCCTGACCTTGTGATCCGCCCACCTCGGCCTCCAAAAGTGCTGGAATTACAGGCATGAGCCACGGTGCCTGCCCACTTTTTTTTTTTTTTTACAGAGTCTCCCTCTGTCGCTAGGCTAGAGTGCAGTGGGGTGATCTCAGCTCACTGCCACCTCCGCCTCCCGGGTTCAAGCAATTATCTGGCCTGAGCCTGTTGAGTAGCTGAGATTACAGGTATGCACAACCATGCCCAGCTAATTTTTGTATTTTTACTAGAGACAGGGTTTCACTGTGTTGGCCAGGCTGGCCTCGAACTCCTGACCTTGTGAGCCACCATGCCTGGTCTAGAATGCCTAGGATAACTTCTCTTTGGGTTCATTT
>NW_016835266.1:0-767 GCF_001698545.2 Rhinopithecus bieti | reverse complement strand
TGAAGGTCAAGGAGGACTCACAGGCCCCCAGAGATCCAGTGCAAATGCTCAGCCTGAGATTAAGGGGACAGAAGGAGAATGGACTCATAGGAGGCCAGGAGGCCAGCCCCGGCTAGAGGCTCAGCCTTCCCTCAGTGGGAGGAGCCCCAACACCCATAGTGTGGACCCCGAAATAAAGAGTGACACCCGCCTCTGCTTTTCTGAATCACCGACCTCAGGGTCACTGAGCAACAGCCCTGCTGCTGGGGTGGGGAGAAAGGGTGGCTGTGTCTGTCCAAAAGGGAGGGACAAAGGTCACACTGACCTTCCCCAGGTGTTCCTTGGGGAAGTCCCCCATGGAGTCTAAGATGTGGGGGTCCTGGGTCCATCCCTGTGGGCTGGGGAGTTAAAGGAGGCCTCCAGGGAGCAGGCCCTCACAGCTGGGCAGGGCTTGGGCTCCTTGAGAAGGGGAGCTGTGAAGGAGCGGGTTGGGAGCCCCAGGAGGAGCAAAGCTTTACATGGAGCCCCACAGCAAGCTCACGTCTGAGCCCAGGCTGCCAGCCTTGCCACCAGGGCCCTCTGGGCTGGGGACAAGGCTGCATAGACCAGAGGCAGGGGCCACAGCGACTAAGTGGGAGGATTTGGTGCCTGCCTCCCACAGGGTACAGTGCTGCCTGCCACCCCCAGACCCAGTCCCAGGCCTCCTATACTTGGCGAAGGGCAGCTCTGTGGGGTTAGGAGACACAGCAGGCCACAAAGTGCTTGTGTGTTCCCTCCAGGCCTTGGGG
>NW_016835265.1:0-471 GCF_001698545.2 Rhinopithecus bieti | reverse complement strand
TTCATCGTGAAATTCATGGTCATTTCATGAAAAGAGGAAGTAAGAATGATTAAAAGCTGTCAGGTTCCGTAAGGGAATTTCCCTTGAGTTTTCAACAGAGTGTGTAATAAAATTTTATCTTTTTGGCTTCTTTATGATGACCTAAATATAGATTTTTTCTTTTTTTAACCATTTACAGCACTTGATGGAAGCAGATCGGCCTGGCAAGCTTAACATTATTGGCCTCTGTTTAGGAACCTATGAAAAGGCGGTTAGAGCAGGATTTGGGAAATATGTTCCCATATTGGCAGGCAACTCTTATACATATGTGTGTTTCTGTGTGTGTGTGTGTGTTTACGTGTGTTGTGTGTATGTTTGTGTGTGTATATATATATGTGTGTATATAGGTATATAGGTGTGCATCTATGCATATATATACACATTTATATATCACTGCTTTATAGTTTTCCAAAGTAAATATATACTTCATAT
>NW_016835264.1:0-926 GCF_001698545.2 Rhinopithecus bieti | reverse complement strand
AGCCATATGCAAGGAAAAACTAAAACAGTGTTCAGTGGTTCTGGAAAAATTCATAGGCAAATTTAAGCAGGCAAGATTTGCATATATTTATGTTCACCTGCTGCATGGTAGAAAAGCAGTGTATTATGGGAGTGGCTAGAGCACATGCTAACAGGGTGGCAGCCTGCAACCAGGGACATGACACCTATCAAGTAGGAGGCACAGCAGTGCCTGACCAGGACCCAAAAGAGAACTAGAATCTAGAAAAGAGAAATGAATTAGGAAGAAAGTGGGATATAGAGAGAAAAAAATTATGATCATTTGACTACTTGAAGGAATCAAAAAAAGTGTGATAAAGCTTTTTGATTGTTACAAAGTCTGGAAAATTACTCAGGGAAAAGATGAAAACCTAGCCTTATTACTAGCATGGATAATTTAGACTTTGAGGAAATACACTAACACTGACCCTGACTCCAAGAAGGGACAGGCATTACTAGTTTATTTTATAGCCCAGTCTGCTTCTGATATCTGCAGGAAGCTGCCAAAAGCAGCCTTAGGCTTTCAGACTCCCGTGGATCAGATTTTAGACTTGGATTCTGCAGTTTTCCATCACAGGAATAGGGCAGAGAAAACATAAAGCAAATCTCCCAAGAGGCCCAGCTTCTAGCCACAGCCTTGTGCTCTCCACCACTTCAGAGGCAGCCCTTAACCCCTGGCCCTCGCAGAGGAAGTGAGAAGGTAAAAGTCCCAGTCTGTGCCTCTGGGCCACTGTGCCTTGGATATCAACCAATGTGCCTTCTGTAAGAAGGTCGGCCACTGCCGAAGGAAATGCACTGTGCTTCCAAGGGAGCCATCATCAGAGCCCAGCAGACTCAAAAGTGGTAGGGCCTGATACTTCCTACCTCTGCTCCCATTGGACTGTTAGCTTTCTAGAGATGGAGGAGCCT
>NW_016835263.1:0-1927 GCF_001698545.2 Rhinopithecus bieti | reverse complement strand
GTTTGTGATTATACTTCTATAGATCCAATCTCAGAAAAATTATTCTGTGTTCAATAAAGGCAATAAGATGGATGGATGATTTAGTTCCTACCTTCGTTTTCCCTGTCTCGAGGTCACTGTCCTATCCTATCTCATGTTCGCTGTCTGAAGAGTTTTGGTATGTATATTTTATCAAAAATTTCTTAGTTTATTTAAGACAAGAATACAAATGTCCTTATTATGCCATGTGTCTGGAATAACTTCCAGTGTTATAAAAACATATGAATTCTAATGTGAATACCAGTCAAAGTAGACTTCACAGGAAAATCAGTACAAAAGAGAAAGAGAAACATTTTATAATGATAAAATAATTGATTCATATAAAAGACAAAACAATTTGAAATGCATATGCTCTTCATAATATAACTTCAGATTATATAAAGTTAAATTTTTATATAGCTAGAAAGAACAGCCAAATTCATAATCTAACGATTTCAAGTGGGTTTTATACCAGGGATGCAGGGATGGTTTAACATATACAAGTCATAAATGTGATACATCACATAAACATAATTAAAAACAAAAATTGTATGATCATCTCAATAGACATAGAAAAAGCATTTGTCAAAATTCAGAATCCTTTTATGATTAAAATCCTCAGCAAAATTGGCATAGAAGGGGCATACCTCAAGGTGATACAAGCCATCTATAACAACCCACAGTCAGTCAACATCATCCTGAATAGGGAAAAGTTTAAAAGCATTCCCCCTGAGAATATGATGCCTGCTCACCACATCTATTAATCATAGTTCTGGAAGTCCTAGCCAGAGCAGTCAGACAAAAGAAAGAAAGAAAGGGCATCCAAATCAGTAAAGAGGAGTTGAAACTGTCACTGATTTCTGATGATATTATTATATCTAGATAACTCTAAAGACTTATCTAAAGAGCTCCTAGATGTGATAAATTCAGTTAAGTTTCAGGACGCAAAAATCAATGTACACAAATCATCAGCACTGCTATATACCAGCAACAACCAAGCTGAGAATCAAATCAAGAACTTAATCCCTTTTCCAACAACTGCCATATATATATACACACACATATATATACGTATATGCACATATATGTGTATGTGTATATATGTATATTTGAGGAACATACAAAGCCAAGGAGGTGAAAGAACTCTTCAAGGAAAACTACAAAAAACTGCTGAAAGATATCATTGACAACAGAAACAAATCAAAATATAATAGATATTGACATGAATGTGGTGAAAAGGGAACACTTTTGCATTAATAGTGGGAATGTAAACTAGTATAACCACTGTGGAAAACAGTATGGAGATTCCTTAAAGAACTAAAAGTAGTACCTCCATTTGATCCAGCAATCCCACTACTGGGTGTCTACCTAGAGAAAAAGATGTCATTATATGAAGAAGACATGCACATGCGTGTTTACAGCAACACAGCTTGCAATTGTAAAAATATGGAACCAATCTAAATGTCCGTCAACCAATGAATGAAGACAATGTGGCATGGAATACTATCCTGGCATAGAAAGAAATAAAATATTAGGCCAGGCCTGGTGGCTCATGCCTGTAATCCCAGCACTTTGGGAGACCAAAGCGGGCGGGTCATCTGAGGTCAGGAGTTCAAGACCAGCCCGGTCAACATAGTGAAACTCCATCTCTACTAAATATACAAAACTTAGCAGGGCATGGTGGCAGGCACATGTGAGACCAGCTACTCGGGAGGCTGAGGCAGGAGAATCACTAGAACCTGGGAGGCAGAGGTTGCAGTGAGCCGAGATCGTGACATTGTGCTCCAGCTTGGACAACAAGAGTGAAACTTTGTCTCCAAAAACAAAAACAAAAAACGAAAAGAAAAAATTATGAACTATGGCATTTGCAGCAACCTGAATGGAGTTGGAGATTATTACTCTAAGTGGA
>NW_016835262.1:0-924 GCF_001698545.2 Rhinopithecus bieti | reverse complement strand
ATGTGTGAATTCATCTCAGAGTTACGCTTATGTTTCATACAGCAGTCCCTTATCACTGCTTTTGAGGAACCTGAAAAGGAGTTCTTTGGATCGTATTGCAGCCTACACTGATAAAAGAAATATCATCAGTTAAAAAAGTGAAAGAAACTTTCTGAGAAACTTCTTTCTCATCTGTGAATTCCTCTCAAAGAGTTACACCTGAGTTCTCAGGAAGCAGATTGCTAATACACTATTCCTGGAATCTGCAAAGTGAGATTTGGGAGACCATAGGGCCTCGCGGTGAAAAAGGATATATCTTCAGATAATAACTAGAGAGAAGCTTACTGAGAGATTGCTTTCTGATGTGTGACTTCATCACACAGAGTTCCACCCTTCCCTTCTTGGACAGTTTGCTAACTCTGTTATCTTGTGTTCTGCAAAGTGATATTTGGGAGCTCATTGAGGGCTATGGTGAAAAAGGAAATATCCTCAGATCAAAACCGGAAAGAGGCCTTCTGTGAAATTGCATTTTGATGTGTGAATGCAACTCACATAGTTACACGTTTCTCTTCCGTGTTCAGTTTGCTAACACAGTTTTCTGGAAATCTGCAATGGGATACTTGTGAACACAATGAAGCTTGCATTGACAAAGGAAATATCCTCAGATGAAAACTAGAAGGAAGCTTTGTTAGAAACTTCTTGGTGATGTGTGAATTCATCTCACAGAGTTACACTTATGTTTCGTGCAACAGTCCATTATCACTGTTTTTGAGGAACCTGAGAAGGACTTCTTTGGATCGCATTGAGGCCTACGCTGATAAAGGAAATATCATCAGTTCAAAACGTGAACTAAGCTTTCTGAGAAACTTCATTCTGATGTGTGAATTCCTCTCAAAGAGTTACAACTTAGTTCTCAGGAAGCAGTTTGCTAAAACTCTTTTCAGG
>NW_016835261.1:0-870 GCF_001698545.2 Rhinopithecus bieti | reverse complement strand
TCCTATTTCCCGAAGGGGTAGAGCCACCGTGGAGTCAGGCGGCTGGGGGGGCACTAATCCGCAAAGTGTGCCCTCGCGTTTGCCCCGCCGGCCCTTCAGAGTTACTTTCGCTTTCAGTGGGCTCGGGTGCGCCGGCCGCCTCCCGTCCACCTGCTTCTTCCTGTGGCTCAGCCTGGGAGGCTGGGGCCTGGGGCCCGAACGGGTACGGAGGGGGTTCTGTGGACAGTGGGTCCTCACTATCAGGTAAAACAGGATGGGGGGCAGTCGGTTGCTTGGATTTTAGCGGCCGAGCAACCAATATCTTACGGGGTCCAGGGGCTAGTAGGAAAGGGGACAGGCAAGGGGGCCGGTTCTCAACAAGGTCCTGCCATATAAGGATATATGGGATTTGATCCGGGTGGCCAGCCTGCCCGGGTAGGAAAACCTTGGACTTTACTCTAGTGATGACGGGAAGACAGAATGTCCCTTCGGGTGGCCACCCCACATTAAAAGCGGGCCATTTGGAACGGCACAGAGTAATCAGCTTTCTCCTCCTGATTTCCACACTAAGATCATGGCCCCTTGCCCTAACATCCTTGAAATTATTTATAAGGAGAGATAGGGGTGTGCTCTGGGTATTACCCATTCTGTAATAGTTTGTAGTCTCTTCCTGCAAAAGAATATGGGTTAGGATTCCTGCAAAGGAAAACTGGAGTATCTATAATATCTAGCCGCAAGCACACTCCAGAAGCCCGGGTCAGAATCAGTTCAGATAGAAATCTAAATCAGGCGAGAGCCAGGGGACGTCTCCCACCGGTCTCCACTGGCCGTCCTATAGTGCGTCCACCAGGACTGTGTCAGCTTCAGTTTCAGACCTCGTGAGTCACAGAT
>NW_016835260.1:0-926 GCF_001698545.2 Rhinopithecus bieti | reverse complement strand
CAGAACTTCCAACACTATGTTAAATAGGAATAGTGAGAGAGGACATCTCTGTCTTATGCCAGTTTTCAAAGGGAATGCTTCCAGTTTTTGCCCATTCAGTATGATATTGGCTGTGGGTTTGTAATAAATAGCTCTTATTATTTTTAGATACATTCCATCAATACCGAATTTGTTGAGTTTTTAGCAAGAAGGGCTGTTGAATTTTGTCAAAGGTCTTTTCTGAATCTATTGAGATAATCATGTGGTTCTTGTCTTTGGTTCTGTTTATATGCTGGATTATGTTTATTGATTTGCATATGTTGAACCAGCCTTGCATCCTAGAGATGAAGCCCACTCGACCATGGTGGATAAGCCTTTTGATGCACTACTGAATCCGATTTGCCAGTATTTTATTGAGGATTTCTGTATCGATGTTCATCAGGAATATTGGTCTAAAATTCTCTTTTTTTGTTGTGTCTCTCCAGGCTTTGGTATCAGGATGATGTTGGCCTCATCAAATGAGTTAGGGAGGATTCCCTCTTTTTCTATTGACTGGAATAGTTTCAGAAGGAATGGTACCAGCTCCTCCTTGTACCTCTGGTAGAATTCGGCTGTGAATCCATCTGGTCCTGGACTTTTTTTAGTTAGTAGGCTGTTAATTATTGTCTCAATGTCAGAGTCTGTTATTGGTCTATTCAGGGATTCAACTTCTTCCTGGTTTAGCTTTGGGAGAGTGTATGTGTCGAGGAATTTATCCATTTCTTCTAGGTTTTCTAGTTTATTTGCGTAGAGGTGTTTATAGTATTCTCTGATGGTAGTTTGCATTTCTGTGGGGTCGGTGGTGATATGTCCTTTATCATTTTTTATTGCATCTATTTGATTCTTCTCTCTTTCCTTCTTTGTTACTCTTGCTAGCAGACTATCAATTTTGTTGATCTTTTCAAAAC
>NW_016835259.1:0-472 GCF_001698545.2 Rhinopithecus bieti | reverse complement strand
GGAGAGGATGATATTACTTTAAACATCACAAAAGGTGTACACGCACCCAGTGACATTGTTTCAAATTTCTGCCCGAGAGGGGAGGATTAGACAGGCAATATGGCTGGGAGTAGATACACACCTGGGATAATGTAATTAATATTCAGGGGGAAGAGTACGATATGACTCCCAATACAGGCGGGGCGTGGCGGCTGCTGGGGGCCCGGATCGCGGGAGGTGGGTCACCCCCCGGTGATCAGGGGCCCCCAGCCGCCGGGGGGCGTGGCGTGGCGGCCGCATGGGGCCCGGATCTCACCAACACTTGGTAGGGTCACGTTTTGATATGTGTGTGTGTGTACTGGTATTTCACACTGGCTTTCAACTGTATATCCCTAATTACTCTGATATTCAGCACATTTCCATGTGCTTATTGCCATCTGTGTGTCACCTTTAGAGAAATGTCTGTAAAAAATTGTTGGCCCATTTTTGACTT
>NW_016835258.1:0-1784 GCF_001698545.2 Rhinopithecus bieti | reverse complement strand
TTGTGATATCCGCCTGCCTTGGCCTCCCAAAGTGCTGGGATTACAGGTGTGAGCCACTGCACCCGGCCCCTGCCTTTTATTATATAAACATCTATTGTTTGAATTTCATATTAGGATATTGAATGAATTTTGTAAAATAGCTTTTGGATTTTAGTCCTACTTAGAAAGCTCATCCCTACTTAAGGATTATTTTTAAAAGATTCTCCCATTTTTCATTTAGTATACTTTTGATTTGATTTAAAATATTTGCTCTATCTGGAGTTTATGAGAAATGAGGTAAGAGTCCAACTTCATATTTTTTCCTCGTGGTTACCCATTTATCTCCATAGATAGTATTGAAGAACTTGTCTTTCTTCCACAGAGGTAAGATCTACTTGTATCATATCCTAAATCTTCTGTGTTTTTTAGTTCATTTGTGTTTAGTATTAATGTCACCCTCATTATGCTTCTTTTCCAGAATTATTCTGTTAATTTCAAAATTAAAAAAAATATGTGTTGTAGAATCAGCTTTTCACTTCTTTAAAAAAACCTTATTGGTAATTTTATCATGTTAGCACTAAATCTATAGATTAATCCAAGAAAACAGGCATCCTTCTGATTAACGCAAGTTGTCTTTTGGGTCCCTCAGTAGCAGTTTAATGGGTTTTGTTTTTTCCTTTTTTTCCCCAGGTGGATCTTGTATGTTTCTTTTAAGTTTCTTCTGAGTAATTAATGGATCTACATTTAATACTATTTTCTCCTGCTCCTGTGACTTGTCTCAGCCCTAATATTAAGTAGTAATTCAAAGCAAACAGAATCTTAGAGTTAAGTTTCAAATAAACAGCTCATGTTGTCTGGTGCGCACTCTAATTTCTGGACTCTTTAAATATTGGGCTATCCCTAGATTAGATACACACGGAAGAGTCATGAATATAGAATCACTTTTCTTCTTATGATGCAGTCTGCAAGAAGCAATTCATACCTATGTACTACATTTTAAAATGATAAATACATAATTTTCAAAATAGAGATGAGGTCTTGCTGGTTTTCCAGGCTGGTCTTGAACCCCTGGCCTCAAGTGATTCTTTTGCCTCAGCCTCCCAAAGTGCTAGGATTACAGATGTGACCCACCATGCCCAGCCATAAATATGTAATTTACATCACACACTTCATTATAAACTGTGCAATTCTCTCCAGAATGCAGTAAGCTAGCTGATTTTAACTGAAAAGACCCATGTAATATAGAAAAAAAGTAGGGGGGGAAAAAAAAAAAGTAAAACACTTTACGTTTGTGAGGCTGAAATTTCTGAAAATAAAGATGGCTACTCTTACCGACACAAGATTCCTACGATGTTTCGTGCAGGAGAACCATGCAACAAGGACCTCACATTGCCAAGTCTGCTCAGAAACTCTGTGGTTTCGATCCCTCTGCCAACTCTAAATACCTGCAAGATATCCACTGGGCTCTTACTGTAAAATTAGAAGAAAAGCCTTTAGATGACATAATTGGAAACAAAACAAAAGTCATCATAGCAGAAGAAATCCCAAAAGAGTCCAGATGTCCATTATCAGGAAACTGATTCAATGAGTCACAACACAACATATCTTGGGAGCATTATGCACATATTAAAATCAGATTCGTTAAAAAAAAATAAGGACATGTAGTAAAGCATACAGTAAAATGTAAAATTTAAAAGTAGATTACAAAACTTTATATACAGTATGATCCCAATTTTGTCAAATATATAATAATATATGGAATATATAGTTCTTGCTCTGGGCAACAGGGCAACACCATGTCTCTT
>NW_016835257.1:0-369 GCF_001698545.2 Rhinopithecus bieti | reverse complement strand
CACAGGCCTCGGTAAAGCCTGGGGCAGAACTGTGCCCACTCCAGGTTCACAGGCCTCGGTAAAGCCTGGAGAAGAACTGTGCCCACTCCAGGTTCACAAGCCACGGTAAAGCCTGGAGAAGAACTGTGCCCACTCCAGGTTCACAGGCCTCGGTAAAGCCTGGAGAACTGTGGCCACTCCAGGTTCACAGGCCTCAGTAAACCTGGAGAACTGTGCCCACTCCAGGTTCACAGGCCTCAGTAAACCTGGAGAACTGTGCCCACTCCAGGTTCACAGGCCTCGGTAAAGCCTGGAGAACTGTGCCCACTCCAGGTTCACAGGCCTCGGTAAAGCCTGGAGAACTGTGCCCACTCCAGGTTCACAGGCCTC
>NW_016835256.1:0-2441 GCF_001698545.2 Rhinopithecus bieti | reverse complement strand
TTGTCTGTTACGCAAGCCCTGACTTTGATGGAACCAAAGGTCGTGGCCTTGATTTCACCTGAGATGCCTTCTTAGTTTTAGAAAATAACTTTTGTGTAAGTAAAATGGACTTATTCATTTTACATACACACACTAAAGACCCTCATGTTCTGTTGTGAATTTGTTGAGAATGATGTGCAATTCAGGAAGATGTCAGAACCCTGCCTTTTCTTAATTATATCAATGCAACACAAATGCATTTTATTTATTTATTTATTTATTTTGAGACGGAGTCTCACTCTGTTGCCCAGGCTGGAGTGCAGTGGCATGATCTCGGCTCACTGCAAGCTCCGCCTCCTGGGTTCAAGTGACTCTCCTGCCTCAATCTCCTGAATAGCTGGGATTATAGGTGTGTGGCACCATGCCTGGCTTATTTTATTTTATTTTATTTTATTTTATTTTATTTTATTTTGTTTTATTTTTATAGAGACAGGTTTTTGCCATGTTGACCAGGCTGGTCTCCAACTCCCGACCTCAAGTGATCTATCCATCTTGGCCTCCCAAAATGTTGGAATTATAGGCATGAGACACTATGCCCGGCCAACAATGCATTTTATTTGGTAGTGTTCAGTGTTCAATTTCCCCATTCCCCTTTTCTCATTCCCAAAACCATATTCTCCTCTCCAGTGGCAACCACTATATTGTATGTATCAGCTTCCTTCTCCAAATTTATTTCTATTTATCTCTTTGGACTTAGACAACCTTACAGAACCATGTGGCTTGTGGGTAAGAATTATTTTCCCAGCATTAATGCCACTATCATAAATATGCAGTTCTGAACCTTGTCCTTTTCACAGATGCATCTTGGAGAGCCGTGCACGGTGGTACACACAGGGCTCCTGATCCTTTGTACCATCCTTGGCTTCTCCTGGAGTATCTGCCTTTTTTCTTTGTATAAACATCAACACAGATCATAAAATCTCCAGTTGTGGCAACACCCTAAGTTTCAAGCTTAGTGAGCATTTAGTCCTAGATACTAGCATGGGTTTTGTTTTGTTAATGCAGACATGGCCTCTGTTCATGGCTTCAACCACAGGCTGCCATGCCAGCTAGAGATGAGATTAGCAAGATTTTGATGCAGCAGACATTGTCGTCTCCACATAACTATTACAACAGTCTTCAGAGCCATCTCCTGTGCACAATGGCAACTCTTAAGGAAAACTCATTGCACCAGTTGTGAAAGAGGCAACTATCCCAGACAATAAGGCTGCTGTGGTAAGTGTTGGACAAATGGGTGTGGTGTGTGCTATCAGCATCTGGGAAAGTCTTTGGTTGGTGAACTTGCTCTTGTGGATTTTTTGGAATATAAACTGAAAGGAGACATGATGGATCGATCTGCAGATGGGAGCATATTTCCTCAGACACCTAAAATTATGGCAGATAAAGATTATTCTATGACTGCCAATTATAAGATTGTAGTGGTAACTGCAGGAGTTCATCAGCAAGGTGGGGAGAGTTGTCTCAATCTGGTGCAGAGAATTGTTAATGCCTTCAAATCTGTTGTTTCTCAGATCATCAAGTACAGTTCTAATTGCATCATAATTGTGGTTTCTAACCCAGTGGTCATTCTTACGTATGTTACCTGGAAACTAAGTGGATTACCCAAGCACCTTGTGATTGGAAGTGGGTATAATTTGGATTCTGCTAGATTTTGCTACCTTGTAGCTGAAAAACTTGGCATTCATCTCAGCAGCTGCCATGGATGGATTTTGGGAGAACATAGTCATTCAAGCATTGTTGTTCGGAGTGGTGTGAACATGGCAGGTGTTTCTCTCCAGAAATTGAATCCAGAAATGGGGACCAACAATGATCATGAAACTTGGAAGGAAGTTGCATTAAGACGGTGGTTGAAAGTGCCTATGAGGTCAACAAGCCAACAGGATACACCAACTCGGCTACTAGATTAAGTGTAGCTGATCTTGTTGAATCCATGTTGAAAAATCTATCCAGGATTCATCCAGAATGAACAATGATGAAGGGGATGAAGGGGATGAAGGGCATTGAGAATGAAGTCTTCCAGAGCCTTCCATGTATCCTCAATACTCGGGAATTAACCAGCGTTATCAATCAGAAGCTAAAAGATGATGAGTTTGCTCAGCTCAAGAAAAGTGCAGATACCCTGTGGGACATCCAAAAGGACCTAAAAGATCTGTGATTACTGAGCTGTGTAGGCTGTAGAAATTTTAAAACTACAATGAGATTAACCCTGAGCCTTTAGTTTCCGTCCATGTACACGGATCACAATTTTCTTTTGTTCTCTTCAATATGTGTATTTGGGCTCACAGAATCAAAGCCCATGCTTGGATTTATGCAAGGACTCATAATTAAATTAACTATTATAGTATGCTTCTAAAAAAAGAAGAAGAAAGAATTTGTGTGAGACTAATGAAGGGTTTTGCTTT
>NW_016835255.1:0-963 GCF_001698545.2 Rhinopithecus bieti | reverse complement strand
TGTGTGTGTGTGTGTGTGCGCGCGCGCGTGCACATGTTTTAACGGCCACACAGTATTTTATGATATTTATGTACCATATTTTATTTATTTGAGATGGAGTTTCTCTCTTGTCTCCCAGGCTGGAGTGCAGTGGCACGATCTTGGCTCACTGCAACCTCCACCTCCTGGGTTCAAGCGATTTTCCTGCCTCAGCCTCCTGAGTAGTTGGGATTATAGGTGTGCACCACCACGCCTGGCTAATTTTTATGTTTTTAGTAGAGACAGGGTCTCCAACTCCTGACCTCAAGTGATCCACCCGCCTCGGCCTCCCAAAGTGCTGGGATTACAGATGTGAGCCACTGCACCTGGACCCCATACTTTATTTTATTTATTTATTTATTTTTTTGAGAAGGAGTCTTGCTCTGTGCCCAGGCTGGAGAGCAGTGACGCAATCTCGGCTCACTGCAAGCTCCGCCTCCCGCATTCATGCCATTCTCCTGCGTCAGCCTCCCTAGTAGCTGGGACTACAGGTGCCCACCACCGTGCCCGGCTAATTTTTTGTATTTTTCATAGAGACAGGGTTTCACCGTGTTAGCCAGGATGGTCTCTATCTCCTGAGCTCATGATCCTCCCCCCTTGGCCTCCCAGAGTGCTGGGATTACAAACGTGAGCCACTGCGCATGGCCCATACTTTATTTTTATTAAATTTTTTTGTTTTGTTTTGTTTTGTTTGAGATGGCTTCTGGCTCTGTTGCCCAGGGTGGAGTGCAGTGGCATGGTTTTGGTTCAAGCTGTTCTCCTGCCTCAGCCTCCTGAGTAGCTGGGATTACAGGCACCTGCCACCACGCCCGGCTGATTGTGTGTGTGTGTAGTAGAAATGGGGTTTCACCATGTTAGTCAGGCTGGTCTCGAACTCCTGACCTTGTGTTCCGCCTGTCTTGGCCTACCAAAGTGCTGGGATTACAGGTGTGAGCCGCTGTGCCT
>NW_016835254.1:0-3377 GCF_001698545.2 Rhinopithecus bieti | reverse complement strand
CACTAAATTATACATTTAAAAACAATTAAAGGCTGGGTGCAGTGGCTCACACCTGTAATTCCAGCACTTTGGGAGGTCAAGGTGGGCATATTATAAGAGCTCAGGAGTTTGACACCAGCGTAGGCAACGTGGTGAGATGTCATCTCTAAAAAAAAAATACAAAGAATTAACTGTGGCTGGGCACTGTGGTTCATGCCTGTAATCCCAGCACAGGGAGGTCAAGATGGGCCAATCACTTTAGGTCAGGAGTTTGAGACCAGCCTGGTCAACATGGTAAAACCCCATCCCTATTAAAAAATAAAAAAATTAGGCCGGGCGTGGTGGCTCACGCCTGTGATCCCAGCACTTTGGGAGGCCGAGGCAGGCAGATCACGAGGTCAGGAGATCGAGACCATCCTGGCTAACAAGGTGAAACCCCGTCTCTACTAAAAAAATACAAAAACTTAGCCAGGCGTGGTGGTGGGTGCCTGTAGTCCCAGCTACTCAGGAGGCTGAGGCAGGAGAATTGCTTGAACTCAGGAGGCAGAGATTGCAGTAAGCTGAGCTTGCACCAATGCATTCCAGCCTGGGTGACAGAGTGAGAGTTCGTCTCAAAAAAAAAAAAAAAAAATTAAATGGGCCTGGTGGCATGCACCTGTAGTCCCAGCTGCTTGGGAGGCTGAGATGGGAAGATCACTTGAGCCCAGGAGGTGGAGGCTGCAGTGAGCCAAGATCGCACCACAGCACTCCTGCCTGGGCAACAGAGGAGGACTTTGTCTCAAGAAAACCCAAAATGATTCATACGGTAAATTTCATGTGCATTTACCACTATTAAAATAAAAAAAAACAGGCCAGGCACAGTGGCTCATACCTGTAATCCCAGCACTTTAAGAGGTCAAGGTGGGCAAATCACCTGAGGTCCCAATCTCAAGACCAGCCTGGCCAACATGGTAAAACACTGTCTCTACCAAAAATACAGAAATAAGCTGGGCATGGTCGCGCATGCTTGTAATCCCAGCTACTCGGGAGGCTGAGGCATGAGAATCACTTGAACCTCGAATGTGAGGTTGCAGAGCCAGCCACTGCACTCCAGCCTGGGTGAGAGAGCCAGACTCCATCTCAAAACAATAAAAAATTTTAAAAATTAAAAAATAAATAAATAAATAAACTCTCAACATAAATTATCTCTGTAAGGCCAAAGGGCAAGAAGAAAATAGATACAGAAACTAAATAAAGTACATACTAAACAGACCTTCAGATAATTTCTTACTTCTGTATTCAGAGATTCTGGAGAGAAAAGAGTTGGTGAAAAAAAAAAAAAAACTTACGGAAAACTAAGTGGTCAATTTCTGAAATCACTGGTTCATAAATAAGTGGGGATCCTGACAATAGCGTCTCTTTATCAGGTTAACAGTAGTTTGTTAAATTCAAAACAAATCTATTCCACAAGGCTTTACAACTATAGACAACTGCTTGAAGTAAGGGTCTCTTCTCAAATATTAAAATTTTCAGAACAGATAAAAGCACAGAAGGCCCGACGATGTGTTGAAATGAATGATTGAATTTTGCCGCCACGCATCCATATCAAAAGCTACTAAAACAATATACTATGCCATAAGGCTAAATTTTACCTGCTACCAATGTCTTCAATAGAAGGGATTCCATGGAACTGACAGGAGAAAGCAGTGCTGATTCCAGTACGTTCAATGCTGTAGCACTGAAAGACTTCAGCAGCTCTGGGTTATCCTCAGTCACACTGTCTGCAAACAATATGCTATAAGGCAAAACATAAATATTTAGAAACAAATAAATTCTGCTTTGGATAATTTATACCAGTATAATTCATCAATAAAATGTTGTATCGTTACCACTTCATTAGATACATGTAGCTTTTGTAGAATATATATGCTTTATCTCAGGGTGATATGCACAAATGAGGTTTCCCAAACTATCAGTGCTGGAAAAGACGTTTCTTTTCTTTTTAAATTTCTAATGCTGAACAGATGTATACCTTTATTTTGAGACAGTCTTGCTCCGTCGCCCAGGCTGGAGTGCCGTGGCGCATCTCAGCTCACTGCAACCTCCGCCTCCCAGGTTCAAACGATTCCTGTGCCTCAGCTTCTCAGGTAACTGGGATTAAAGGCGTGCGCCACAATGCCTGGCTAATTTCTGCATTTTTAGTAGAGACGATTTCACCATGAAGGCCAGGCTGGTCTGGAACTCCTCGTCTCAAGTGATCTGTCCATTTCGGCCCCTCAAAATGCTGAGATTACAGGCATGAGCCACCACGTTCAGCCAGATCTATACTTTTTTACAAAATACAATTACAAAGACTCTTTTTTTTTTTTTGGAGACGGAGTCTCGCTCTGTCGCCAGGCTGGAGTGCAGTGGCGCAACCTCGGCTCGCTGAAAGCTCTGCCTCCTGGGTTCACACCATTCTCCTGCCTCAGCCTCCCGAGTAGCTGGGACTACAGGTGCCCGCCACCATGCCCAGCTAATTTTTTGTATTTTTACTAGAGACGTGGTTTCATCTTGTTAGCCAGGATGGTCTCAATCTCCTGACCTCGTGATCCGTCCGCCTTGGCCTCCCAAAGCGCTGGGATTACAGGTGGGAGCCACCACGCCCGGCCTAAAAAGACTCTTAAATGTGGCAATGTCGTTACTATAAATGTTTATAAAAGTTTATCCTCAGGCCGGGCGTGGTAGCTCATGCCCGTAATCCCAGCACTTTGGAAGGCTGAGGCAGGAGGATTACCTGAGGTCAGGAGTTGCAGACCAGCTTGGCTAACATGGTAAAACCCCATCTCTACTAAAAATACAAAAATTACCTAGGCATGGTGATGTAAGCCTGAAATCCCAGCTACTTGGGAGGCTGAGGCAAGAGGATAGCTTGAACCCTGGAGGCGGAGGTTGCAGTAAGTCGAGATTGTGCCACTGCACTCCAGCCTGGGTGACAGATCTGAGACTGCGTCTCAAAAAAAAGGCCAGGCGCGGTGGCTCACGCCTGTAATCCCAGCACTTTGGGAGGTCGAGGCAGGTGGATCACAAGGTCAGGAGATCGAGACCATCCTGGCTAACACGGTGAAACCTCGTCTCTACTGAAAATACAAAAAATTAGCCAGGCGTGGTGGCGGGTGCCTGTAGTCCCAGCTACTCGGGAGGCTGAGGCAGGAGAATGGCGTGAACCTGGGAGGCAGAGCTTGCAGTGAGCCGAGATCGCACCGCTGCGCTCCAGCCTGGGCGACAGAGCGAGACTCCATCACACACACACACACACAAAAATTTACCCTCAATTTATGTACTTATCAAGGACCAGTAGCAAACAGTCCCAGGTTTTGGGATGTCTGGCTTCCTTTAAATTTATCATGACCTTCAAAGTTAGGGTTATTTCTGGTGGA
>NW_016835253.1:0-1935 GCF_001698545.2 Rhinopithecus bieti | reverse complement strand
TTGTTCATCTGAGGTGGTGTTGCAGTGGAAATGATTGTGGGAAATGGCCCCTTCCTTTCGAGTATTTGCTGATTGGATTTCAGGCTCCATTTCTCGTTCGGTGCAGTGATGCAAGTTGACCAACCCGAGAGTAAAGA
This sequence comes from Rhinopithecus bieti, assembly GCF_001698545.2. NCBI lineage: Eukaryota > Metazoa > Chordata > Mammalia > Primates > Cercopithecidae > Rhinopithecus > Rhinopithecus bieti. Next base: position 1,798 of record NW_016835253.1, on the reverse strand, counting down.
TGTCCAGGGCATAACTCAGAGCTCCGTACACTCACAGAATCTTGGGTGCAACCCTGCTCAAGCACAAATATGTGCCTATTAACAGTGTCTCTGTGTGAAGTGTGTGCAAACTACAGTGTGATGAGCATGACTGACAGACAGGTGATCCATTGGGCTCACCTCAAAATCAGTTATGAGCTTTCAAGAACACCGATGCCCAGGTCCTGGCTTCAGACATAACACCCTCCAGCATCTTGTGTGAAGCCACGGCATCTGGACTGTTCATGCTTCTGGGGATCATTCTCCTGAAAATGGTGGCTCCTTTCTCCCTGTGGAGCACCTCTCTAAGCAGCACTTCTTTCCTCCCCCAGAACTCTTTTCACCGGGCCGGAAGCCTTCTGATTGAACACACCTGCCCCATGAAAAGACAATGGAAAGAAACGGGGCCAAAGGTCACAGTCATCTCATTCCACCATCCTCCCTAAAATCATCCTGATTTCATGGGCCCTGAGGCCTTGGCGCCGGGCCTAAATTCTGCCCCGTTTCTCACTCTCTAAGACATTTTGACAAAATCCCTGGAGCCAGGATCTTCATTCCTGGTAAGCCAAAGGACCTGAAGACACACCCAAATTCTGCCCCTCCTACTTTGGGGAACATGTCTACATTCATCAGCTTTAAATTTTATAACACATGTGGGAACTGCCAGTCCACCACACAATGCCTAACTGGAAACGGAGGCAACATCGCAGATCCTGAACAATCCATGCAAGAATCCATGAGATAAATGCCTTCTTTTCGCCTTTTCCTACTGAAACAAGGGCCAGTAGTAACAATGGTGTACAAACCCCTGTTTCACTCCCTGCTTTTAAAGCTCTCTGTTTCTTTCTTCTTGAGACAGGGTGCCTCACTCCCGTCACTCAGGCTTTTCCAGTGTTTAATTCTGGTTGTTTGCTTTTGTCAAATTTAGAACTTTTTATTACATCTCTCTCAAATGTTGATGCATTATCACATACATATGAAAATGTCATCTCCCATGCTGTGTGATATGTTATTTTTATTTTCATCCTTTCTTAAATGAACTGAAGGTTTTATTTGGCATAGCTTCCAATTACTCAAGTTTCTCGATTTCATGATTTCCTAAATTGCCGTCGTACATCCGCAACCACTGGAAATAGAATGCCATGAGTATTTCTCTCTTCTTGCAATCATAGATTCGGGGAATGTCATCAATCAGCCTCTCGGTGATTGCAGGATTACCCGAAAGTCTTTCACCGTCTACTTTGTGCATTGAGTATTTCGTCTAACTTCAGTGCATGTTTCCAACACTCGATGCTTTATGATTTGGGTATCTAGCTCCCACCAGAGCACTTCCTGCAAAGACTTATCTTGTTCCCCACTGGCAAGTCATTTCACTCGGATATAGAATCAAGAGGCTGAACATGGAAAGGTTATGGCTGAAATGTCTATTGGATTCCATGGATTCCTACACACACACACACACACAGGTGTACAGTCATTCCTACATAACATAATGTGGTCTTCAGGTTTTTGTCTATGCAAAATGGACAACTGGTTAGTGATGGCTGTATTTCAAGATGATCCCATATCTAATAAGTTGTTGTGGAGTTGTGTGTATTCTGATCATGTGAAGGGACTGTCTCTGTGAATGTGTTTTCACAGTAGATGACATCCTGTGTGAATACCTGTATACTACATTTTGAGGTGTAGTTTCCCCCCTCAGGTTACTGGATGGATTTGAATTTATTATTCTGTCTTGGTTTGTTTTGATTAGTCAATTGGTAGATGAGAGTAGGTGAAA
>NW_016835252.1:0-961 GCF_001698545.2 Rhinopithecus bieti | reverse complement strand
AGGGCTCTGCCATCACAGACCCTGTCACTGCCTATGACTTTCCCAGGCACAGCCCTGACCCCTCTGGGTACTGTCTCATGATTTGTCATTTTTTCCTTGGTGTGGGATTCTGTGAGGACAGGGTTCAGTTCTACCTTAGTGACATGCCTTGTAGCAGCAACACAGGGCATGACACTGAATCAAAGCCTAGAGGCTGTTGGGCAGGTGAGTGCCTCTCTCCTGTTCCCTCTGCATCTTCCACATTGACACCCCTCAGCAGGCCTATATCCCAGAGTTCCCAGAGAGAGGGGAGGGCCACCACCTTTGCTGTTTGGGCACCTAGCCGTTCTGGCCCGTGGGCTTTGGAGAGCCCAAGCTGACCAGGGGTGGAAGTGGTGTCTCAGTGCAGCACAGCCACCCTGCAAAAATTGGCCAGACTCTTGTTTAAGTCAGTCCCTGACCACATTTCTAATCGCTGGGTGGAGCCTTTCAATCAGGGTCTCCAGCCACCTTCACTGCTGTTCTCTGGCTGACAGAGGTTTCAGGCCTCCCTGAGTCAGAGCTCCCAGGGGAAGGACCAGACTGTCATCTTTGCTGTTTGGATGACTTAGCCATTTCAGCCTTCGAGTTTCAGAGTGTCTGAGGCGACCAGGGGCTGAAGTGAACCCCCAGCACAGCATAGGCACTCTACAAAAACGTGACCAGACTTCTTTTTTAAGCAAGTCCCTGTTCCTGTTCCTCCTGACTAGGCAAGACTTCTCAACTTGCCTCCAGCCACATCCTACAGGTGTGTACAGATTGGCAACAGGTTCATACCTCCCAGGTGCAGAGCTCCCAGAGGAAGGGGCAGGCTATCATCTTTGCCTTTTTGCAGACTTCACTGCTGATACTTTTAGGCACTGGAAAATAGGAGGCAACTGGGGACTGGAGTGGACCCCCAGTATACCACAGCAGCCCCAGGGAAAAGTGGCCAGACTGTTAT
>NW_016835251.1:0-370 GCF_001698545.2 Rhinopithecus bieti | reverse complement strand
AGGTGTATATGGAAACAATGTAATAATGAATATGAAGAATTAAAAACAATTTTCCAGGCCTAAGTAGCTTCTATTCTCTGTTCTACCAAAGTAGGAAACCACTACAGGGATAAGAACATACAGAAAAATGAGTCTGGGCTCATCTGTTAACCAAGCTAACCACCAGCTATTTACAACTGAAGCTAAGGGGAATTTGAACATTGGTTAGATATTTAAAGATACTAAGAACTATTGGCTGGCACAGTGGCTCATGCCTGTAATCCCAGCACTTTGGGAGGCCAAGGCGGGTGGATAATTTGAGGTCATGAGTTCAAGACCAGCCCTGGTCAACATCGTGAAACCCTCTCTCTACTAAAAACACAAAAATAGC
>NW_016835250.1:0-901 GCF_001698545.2 Rhinopithecus bieti | reverse complement strand
CTAAGAGGTGCTCTGCTCTCCTGTGCGCTTCAGTGACATGCCGTGTTTGCTTTGCATGCACTTGGGTTTTCAGAAGAAAACCGTGTTTGCAGATACACTTGGAGTACAACATTCTTCTTCCTATGAGTGTAGATGCTCCATTAGAGGAGATATGCTCATGCATGTCTGGGTGTTTTGTGGGAAATCAAAGTAGTCACTGGCTATTAGCAAACCTAGAAGATGCCCAAAAGGCGATACATGTGAAAATCTGTGGCAACTGCCATAAATCAATCGCCTTATCTGATGTGTGGCAAAGTGCTTTGTGTGTTCCATCTATGGAGAAAATTAGTCCTTCCTATTTGCCCAACAGGTAACACTGGAAATAGGCTTAAGTTGTCTTATTTGAAAATGTACCCTCCGTCCTCAGTTTTGAGACGATGTCATAGGAACTCACACCTGTAGTTGTTTTCTCCATTAGAACGTCCAGTTTTTGTCCTAGTCCCTTGGTTGCCATTACAGTGTCCGCTTCCACATGATTTAAAGCAGGAAGAGGCCAGCCACGGGGACTCGCTGGTGCTTCCCAAGCACAGGGTCTCATAAGGGCGTGAACACTTGGTTTGGAGACGTGCTGTTCTTCCTGATAGAAACCCTATCGTGCCGTTCGCTAGTCTCCTGCGGTGTTTCTTCCACCCTAAATGTAGCCAGTTTCTCTTGGTTTTTAGTTTATTTGTATTTTCTGAGACAGGGTCTTGCTCTGTCACCCAGGCTGGCACACGGTGGCGTGATCCCGGGATCATTGCAGCTTGGACCTCCCTGGCTTAGGGTTTGCTCCCATGTCAGTCCCCCGAGCAGCTGGGACCTCAGGCACGCACCAGCATGCCTGGCTAGTTTTCTTTCCTGTGTTCTAGGGATGGGGTACGTG
>NW_016835249.1:0-1378 GCF_001698545.2 Rhinopithecus bieti | reverse complement strand
TTGCATCTATTTGATTCTTCTCTCTCTTCTTTATTAGTCTTGCTAGTGATCTATCAATTTTGTTGATCTTTTCAAAAACCAGCTCCTGGATTCACTGATTTTTTGAGTGTGTGTGTGTGTGTGTGTGTGTGTGTGTCTATCTACTTCAGTTCAGTCCTGATCTTAGTTATTTCTTGCCTTCTACTAGCTTTTGAATGTATTTGCTCTTGCTTCTCTAGTTCTTTTAATTGTAATGGTAGGGTGTCGATTTTAGATCTTTCCTGTTTTCTCATGTGGGCATTTAGTGTTATAAATTTCCCTCTGCACACTGCTTTAAATGTGTCCGAGAGATTCTGGTACATTGTGTCTTTGTTCTCATTAGTTTCAAAGAACATCTTTATTTCTGCCTGCATTTTGTTATTTACTCAGTAGTCATTTAGGAGCAGGTTGTTCGGTTTCTATGTAGTTGTGCAGTTTTGAGTGAGTTTCTTAATCCTGAGTTCTAATTTGATGGCACTGTTGTCTGAGAGACAGTTTGTTGTGATTTCTGTTCTTTTACATTTGCTGAGGAGTGCTTTATTTACAACTATGTCATCAATTTTGGAATAAGTATGATGTGCTGAGAAGAATGTATATTCTGTTGATTTGTTTTGGAGAGTTCTGTAGATGTCTATTAGGTCTCTTGGCGCAGAGCTGAGTTCAAATCCTGGATATCTTTGTTAACTTTGTGTCGCATTGATCTGTCTAATACTGACAGTGGGGAGTTTAAGTCTCCCATTATTATTGTGTGGGGGTCTCTTTTTGCAGGTCTCTCAGGACTTGCTCTACGAATCTGGATGCTTCTGTATTGGGTGCATATATATTTAGGATAGTTAGCTGTTCTTGCTGAATTGATCCTATTACCATTATGTAATGGCCTTCTTTGTCTCTTTTGATCTTTGTTCGTTTAAAGTGTGTATTATCACAGGCTAGGATTGCAACTCCTGCTTTTATTTTCTTTCCATTTGCTTGGTAGATCTTCCTCCATCCCTGTATTTTAAGCCTATATGTGTCTCGGCACGTGAGATAGGTCTCCTGAATATAGCACACGGATGGGTCTTGACTCTTTATCCAATTTGCCAGTCTGTGTCTTTTAATTGGGGTATTTAGCCCATTTACATTTAAGGTTAATATTGTTATGTGTGAATTTAATCCTGTCATTATGATGTTAGCTGGTTATTTTGCCCATTAGTTGATGCAGTTTCTTCCTAGTATTGATGGTCTTTACAATTTGGCATGTTTTTGCAGTGGCTGGTACTGGTTGTTGCTTTCCGTGTTTAGTGTTTCCTTCAGGAGCTCTTGTAAGGCAGGCCTGTTGATGACAGAATCTCTCAGCATTTGCTTGTCTGTAAAGGATTTT
>NW_016835248.1:0-371 GCF_001698545.2 Rhinopithecus bieti | reverse complement strand
CTTTAAGCCACAGAAGTGGGTTGCGTAATTTGCTATGGCAGGTCCTTACTCTGTCTGTGGTTACACATCCAACAAGTGGCAGCCCAGGGGATTTGAATCCAGGCCCTGAGCCTATACCTGTGATCTCACCCCACCCCGCCAAGTTCTGCTGCCTACTACAGCCTCATGACAATTCCTGGCCCTGCAGAAGGTTGACAACCCATAACTGTAGAGCAAGCACAGGGGACATCCTGTCTCCTTAGAGTATCCATCTGCTTCCTTCCTCCCAGTGAATGCCCCCAAATCATTCTGTGTCCTTCTTTACAGTGGCTGCCGGGAGGCTCAGTGCCACCCAGCTACATGCTGAGGTTACATTAACCCTGAGCTGGCCT
>NW_016835247.1:0-1380 GCF_001698545.2 Rhinopithecus bieti | reverse complement strand
CAAACTGCCAACGGGGTTGACACAGAAGGCAACTCGAGTGTGTCCCCGCATGTAGTATCTACCAGCACCCCTTCCTGCAAATGTCCCATTCAGTTTCTCCCACCAGAAGAAGCGCCGCTCCTGAGCGCTGCCCTGCCCAGAGCTTCGGGGATGGCTCTCACCTCAGCGTCTAGGTCCTGCTACAGGGCTTGACTCATGTTCCTCCACTGTCTTTTTGTGCACGCTCCTCAGGTCTTTACGAAAAGCAGAACTTCCAGCAGCCTGTCTCTGCAGGCCTTAAGTTCAGATATGTGAATCCCAACACTGATACTTGCTAGCTGCAAGATTTGGGAAAAGTCACTTTAAAACAAACAAACAAACAAACAACTTGTAAAGTCTTGATTTTTTTATCTGTTCTATGAGGATACTGACAACTACCTGAAAAGCAACTTGAATGGAAAACTTTGACTCATTTTTTTCCGGCAGCCCCTTGAAGGACAAAGAGATAAAGAACAAGAAGTCGAACTCGCTTGGGAGGTTTCTTTTATAAACGAACTTTTCGAACGCAATTATCCCATTTTTACAGATTCAGCCTGGTTTCATGTGCCTCCAGCTCTCACAGTTGTGGAGAGTTTGAGGTTGATGGAAACGCTTTCACAGAAGATTTTTGTAATCTTCACATAATCCTGAGAAGTAGGTAGGTTTGCATCTTTTTCTCACTTTTCAGAGGAGGAAACAGACTTAGAGAATTTTGAATTTTGTTTTTAAAGCAATTTGCCTGGAATCTCCCAGCTCCTAAGTAGAGCCAATCCTGAAACCCACGTCTTCTGGCTCTAATCCTCAGTCCTTCTCCCAGGATCCACAGCACTGAGGTCACCGATGACCCCCATGATAATCTAAATAATGACTCTGAGGCTGGACAAGATGCCAAATCTTCAAAGAGAGAGTCTATTTGATCATTCCATTGCACCAGCAAAGTGGGTTTGAAATCTGTAGAGAGATTTCTTGTTCCCCAATAATAGCAGATGAAACAATACTGGTTACAGAACATTCCATTTCCTAAGCATTCCCATTTTAAGTCTATGTCCCAGTCATTAACATGGCCATACATAGATTCACCATTTGAAGGAAGGAATAGAAAAGCTGTCACAGAAACTTAAAACAGCCTATAGCAGGAAATGAGGAAAAAACACCACATATTGTAATTCTGTTTCTGTCTCCAAGGAGCAAACTCAAAAACAGACACCTATGGCTTTAAGAGAAACAGTTATACTGGGAGAGTGTTACAGGTGCAAAGGAAGAGAATGTTTTTCATGCCTTGGTTCAGGGGATTCCCGATGGCCTGGGTCTGCTTCCAACAGCCCTCAGCATTCCATGTGTGTGCTATCTGGTATGTGTTTA
>NW_016835246.1:0-2319 GCF_001698545.2 Rhinopithecus bieti | reverse complement strand
CAACATGGTGAAACCCAGTCTTTACTAAAATACAAAAATGAGCTGGGCAGGTAGCGTGTACCTGTAATCCCAGTTACTGGGAAGCAGACACAGGAGAAAGGCTTGAACCCAGGAAACGGAAGTTGCAGTGAGCCGAGATCATATCACTGTAAAGCACTCCAGCCTGAGCAACAGAGTGACAGTGAGACTCTATCTCAAAAAAAAAAAAAAGAGGCCGGGCGCGGTGGCTTGGCTGGGCATGGTGGCTTGGCCTGGTGTGGTGGCTCACGCCTGTAATCCCAGCACTTTGGGAGGCAGATGTGGGTAGATTGCTTGAGCTCAGGCATTCGAGACCAGCCGGGTGAAACCCTGCCTCTGCAAAAAAGACAAAACTTAGCTGAGCTTGGTGGCACGTGACTGTAGTCCCAGCTACTTGGGAAGCTGAGATGAGACGATCGCTTGAGCCCGGGAGGCAAAGATTGCAGTGAGCTGAGATTGCCCCATGGCACTCCAGTCTGGGTGACAGCTTTTCTCAAAAAACAACAACAACAACAAAAATACAGAACAGAGAGTCCAGAAACAAACCCAAGTATATAAAAGGGAATGTTCTGGGGTGTGGGATATTCTGTATCTTGACTGTTGTGGTAGTGTCACAAATACATACATTTGACAAAACTCATCCTACACTTAAAATAGGTATATACGATTCTATGAAAATTACACTGTAGTAAATTGGTTTTATCTTTTTAAAAAGACTTCTTAAGAAATCAAAATAGTAGTAGGAACTAATTTACTTTCCTAAACCCATGACATATCACATAGATAAAATTAGGTTCACAAAGTAAAAATTATCTCAGCCTGAGAAAGTGAAAGAAATCTGCCCTGCCATTCTTCTGGGTGGAGTTTATAAGTCAATATTATTCATGATACCATTCTGCCATGCAAAGCATTGTGAACATTCTGGTGTATTTTATCACACTGCGGTTTTTTTGTTTTGTTTTGGTTTGGTTTGGTTTGGTTTTTTTGAGACCTGGTCTGGCTCTGTTGTCCAGGCTGGAGTGCAGTGGTGCCATCTCGGCTCACTGCAACCTCTGCCTCCTGGGTTCAAGGGAGTCTCCTGCCTCAGCCTCCCAAGTAGGTGGGACTACAGGTGCCTGCCACTATGCCCAGCTAAATTTTGTACTTTTAGTAGAAACAGGGTTTCACCATGTTGGTCAGCCTGGTCTCGAATTCCTGATCTCAAGCAATCTACCTGCCCAGCCTCCCAAAGTGCTGAGATTACAGACATGAGCCACTGCACCCGGCCCATACTGCTTTTTCAGTGAATAGAATTTCCCTTAAAAAAAAAAAAAATCAGTCATCTTTTTCAGATTTTCTTTATGGAATTACTTGTATAAAGAAAAATACAGGCCAGACACGGTGGCTCACACCCATAATCCTAATACTTTGGGAGGCCGAGAGGGATGGATCATTAGAGGTCAGGAGTTCAAGACTAGCCCAGTGAACATGGTGAAACCCTATCTCTACTAAAAATACAAAAATATTAGCCAGGGGTGGTGGTGCATGCCTATAATCCAAGCTACTCCAGAGGCTGAAGCAGGAGAATCGCTTGAATTTAGGAGGTGGAGGTTGCAGTGACCTGAGATTGTGCCAGTGCGCACTCCAGCCTGGGTGACAGAGAGAGAGACTCCATCTCAACAAAAAAGAAGGCTAGGCGCAGTGGCTCATGCCTGTAATCCCAGCACTTTGGGAGGCCGAGGTGGGCGGATCACGAGGTCTGGAGTTCAAGACTATCCTGACCAACATGATGACACCCCGTCTCCACTAAAAATACAAAAAATGAGCTGGACATGGTGGCACTCACCTGTAGTCCCAGCTACTCGGGAGGCTGAGGCAGGAGAATCGCTTGAACCTGGGAGGCGGAGCTTGCAGTGAGCTGAGATCGTGCCACTGCACTCCAGCCTGGCCACAGGGCAAGACTCTGTCTCAAAAAAAAAAAAAAAAAAAAAAAACAGCAGTTAACCTAAAAAATGATGGATTCATCCTATGTTCTTATAAGTCTAAAATTAAAAGCTACATGAGAAAGATTTAAATAGCACTACCATACTTAGCAAATAAAAATACAGTGTGCCCCCTTAAATTTAAATTTCAGAGAAACACTGAATTTTTAAAGTATAAGCATATCTCAGACAGTATTTGGGTTCCAATTATACTAAAAAAACTTTCAGTGTTTTATCTGGGTAGTCTGTATTTAACCTGACATCCCTAGATTTAAAGTACTGCAATAGCGCAGTGGTTCTCAAACTCTAGCATGTATTAAAGTGCTTATTAAAACAGGGC
>NW_016835245.1:0-962 GCF_001698545.2 Rhinopithecus bieti | reverse complement strand
CATGAGGGTGCACCAGCATGAACCCCTTTCTGCAACCCACCGGTCCATCTCTATGGCACCTCGCCTCCTCCAGGCAAGAATCTGAGCCTTGACCAGAGCTCCCTCTCTCACACAGCTTCCTTCTTCGGTGAGAACCACCTGGAGGTGTCTGTGGCCACGGCTCTGACCGACATAGACCTACAGCTGCAGTTCTGCACATCCCAACCTCAAGCCCTCCTTCTCCTGGCAGCAGGCCCAGCTGACCACCTCCTGCTGCAGCTCTACTCCGGACGCCTGCAGGTGAGTGACATCCCCCTGGGATGGGGGTGAGATTCCTTCTCTAGCTTTGAACCCCAGCTGGCTGTGTGACCTTGTGTAAGTCACTTTTATCTTGGGGTCTCAAGTTCTCCACCATGGGATGGGCAGCAGCAGCCCAGAAATGGTAAATCCTTCCTGAACTGGCTCTGCCCATCGGCTCCCTCCAACCATGTTTCCCACCACAAGCCCTCCCTGGCCATTTGTGCTGTGACTGCACTGAACTGCTTTCAGTTCCTGGCCATCTTATGGTCACTTGCTGCCAGGCCTTTGGTCACTACACTGCTTCTGCCAGCTGCGTGCCTCACTCATTCCCTGCACCTGCCTAACTCTAGCCTCTCCTTGAAGTTTCAGTGTGAGCATCCCCTCCTCCTGGGCGAGACCCCCTCCTGAGCCCCCATGACCCCTGTGCATCCCTATGGCACTGCACCAGTTTCTCTGTACTACCACTGTCTGTCCACGATGGTAACAGCACCAGTACTGCCTCAGCTTCATTTTTCCGTTTCATCCTTCAAGACACCACAAGCTTTATTATCAAGGAGTCTTGTGGCTCGTTCTTGAGTCTTCCCCCATACCATGAAGAGTTTAAGAACCCAGGGTCTTAGTCCAAATTTGGGGCAGGCTGGGTGCAGTGACTCATGCCTATAATCCCACCACTTTGGCAGGCC
>NW_016835244.1:0-369 GCF_001698545.2 Rhinopithecus bieti | reverse complement strand
CTTGGAATGGTCCCCTCTCTTCTATGGATCTACCCGCCCCGCCCACGCCTGGTGGTCACCTACCTGTGCTGGGCCTTTGCAGTTGGCCTCATCTGCCTCTTGCTCATCCTGCATCGGTCAGTGGCACCTGCACCCCTGACCCCGTGACGGGACGGGTTGGGGTAGGGAAGCAAGTGGTGATGGCAGAAACTCCCTCCCCAAGAATCCTCAGTCTTGTCGTGTAACCCTTTCTTCTGTGTGAGTTAAAATCAAGGTTTTGTGCTGGGCGCGGTGGCTCACGCCTGTAATCCCAGCACTTTGGGAGACCCAGGCCGGCGGATCACGAGGTCAGGAGATCGAGACCATCCTGGTTAACACGGTGAAATCCCG
>NW_016835243.1:0-906 GCF_001698545.2 Rhinopithecus bieti | reverse complement strand
GTGGTTTCTGGAGGGCAATTCTGACCAAGATTGATTTCTTGACTCAGTAATCTCATTTCTAGAACTCTGTCCTTAAGAAATACTTCCTACATTGGGATGATGTGAACTGTAGTCTTGTTTGAAATAGTGGGAAAACTTTAAAAACTTCAGTTATGATGATTATGATAATAATTATAAAAGAAGCTAACCCTCTGCTAAATGTAAAACTCAACAACAGGAACAGCAGACCCTTTGAATGCTTTATTTCATCTACTTCTCTTAAGAACCCCACAATGCGGTTATATTAGTCCCTTTTCAGGCAGGAACATGGAGGCTCCAAGAAGTTAACTAATTTGTCCAAGGTCTTCCAGCCATAGCAGTTAGAAAGTATGAGGTATATTAACAGGAACCGAATAGATGTCCCAGAGATATTAAGTTTCAACAAAACAAGAAAGTTACAAAATAGCATGTTAAATATGACCCCATTTAAAGTTGTCAATATGCTCATTTACACACATAAAAAAAAACTGAGAGCACATAGCACAAATTGTCTTCAGTGGCTATATCTGAGCAGGAGACTAGAAGGAACTTTATCTTAGATATATAACATTTGAAATGTGTTACTCTAAATTTAAAAGATGTTAACAAACTGTCATTTGCATCATATTTTTTAAAAAGAAATAAAATATTGCAGATATATTTGGTGAAATCTCTCTTCACTTCCATCTTAAAGACAGTCACTAGCCTACAACTGTTGCTTTTATACTCAGAAGGAAAAAGAATAGTTTCCTCTAAAAAGCTAGAATTGTAAAATGTAGCAAATAAAAAGCTTCTTATAATTTAAACCGAAATGGTATGATTTTAGTCTTTTTAGGTTACAAACATTTCATATATGTGTATTGCTCTAGACAAAGCTAATAGTGCAAG
>NW_016835242.1:0-2215 GCF_001698545.2 Rhinopithecus bieti | reverse complement strand
AAATAAAATCCTTTACAGACAAGCAAATGCTTAGAGATTTTGTCACCACCAGGTGACATGTTATTATCTTTGTTCTCATTAGTTTCAAAGAACATATTGTTATGTGTGAACTTGATCCTGTCATTGTGATATTAGCTGGTTATTTTGCTCATTAGTTGATGCAGTTTCTTCCTAGCATCGATGGTCTTTACATTTTGGCATGTTTTTTGCAATGGCTGGTACCGGTTGTTCCTTTCCATGTTTAGTGCTTCCTTCAGGGTCTCTTGTAGGGCAGGCCTGGTGGTTACCTTTAAGCTAATTGAAGTTATCATTCCATTGTCTTCTGTTTTTGTTTTTGTTGTTGCTTTTGAGAGTCAGTTGTCAGTCTCTTCACGCCTTTGTTGGTAACTGTCATTCTAAAAGCAGGTGTTTTAAAATTTTCTCTCTATCTGTTTACTGCAATTTTACTACAATGTTTCTAGGTGTGACTTTGTTTATATTTATCTTGCTTTATGTTTCTAGGAATTCAAATATTATAGATTGGGTTTTTTAATCAGTCTAAAAATTGTCAGTCATTATCTGCTCACATAATGCCTCTGCCCCATGTTTTTCTCTTCTCTCTGTATTCCAATTAAACATCTGTCAAATTTTCTTTTTTGTCTCTCTCTTACACTCTATTCTGTATATTCCATTATTTTACTCTATGTGCTGTATTCTAATACTGTGTTTTGACTTAATTTTAAGTTCATCAATCTCTCTTCTGCTGTGCATAATCTGCCATTTTATCTGCCAAAGAGCTTCTAGTTTGATATTGTTTCAGTTCTGAAGTTATATTTTGTTCTTTCTTATATCTGCTATATCTCTTTCATATTTTCATACTCCGTGGAGAAATATTCATGCTTGTCCTTTATTTCTGTAAGCATAGTAAAATATATTTTATAGTCTGTGGCTGATAAGTACAAAACCTGAAGTTTTGTAGGCCTGTTTCTGCTGTTTTTCTGCTGGTTCATTCAAATAATATATTGTTTTTATGTGTGCCTGATTGTCTTTCAGTGTAGGCTAACAATTGCATCTTCATACTTGTTAATAGTAATAATTCAAAGTTGAGGTAGAAGGTACCCTCACCAGAGATGCTTCTGCCAGGCACCAGTGGGGCTTAACAATTTGGGACCATGTTAACCTAAGTTCATGGCATGACATTCCCTGGACCACTCATAAACTTGATTGCAAGTCTGTGGAAGGGAAAGCCCAGTTCCCCTTTACACTGATAATGTAGTCCTGTTGGGTCCAAGCTTATTGGGGTTCATCAGAATCTCCATATTGATGAGATACTGGGCTTTGACTTCTGTTCCTCTCACCCTGTAATACTGGCAAAACCACTACTCAATTTCACAGCTATTTCTTTATGACTGTCAAAAGAATTCAGGACAAAAGTAGCTTTCAATACTAGACTTATCTCTTTGAGATATTTCTTTCTGTTTGATTTTGATAAGTAATTCTAATTTTGCTACTTTCAAGATGATTTTTAAATATTTCTCAACTGGGAGCCATCAGTAGGAACTACACAATTATCAGAAGCAGAGGTTGCTGTTTTTCTTTTCAATGTATGCTCTACTAAAGCCAAAATGATTCATGCCCTGTTACCTAAAATGTGATCTGCATGTTCCCAAGTACCGGTCTTTTCTTATGCTATATCTTATAATTAGCTTCATTCTCTTTGCTTTTTCATTTAAACCACTCACCTGCATATCATTTGTTTATTGTAATAGTACCCACACATTAGGCCTGAATCATTCTCACCTCCTCTATATAGTCTTCCCTTGCCACTTCAAATTACAATGAATTATCCTCTGAACTATTACGAGGACACTTTTCCTATCCTACTCCTTTGTGACATGTCACATCTTGCCTTTTGTCTACTGCATTTCATTGACTCCAAGATGTCATTCTGATTTCAGAAAAGTTAACATGAGAAAAATGTACATAATAGAATTGATGAAATATGGTTTTATGTAAATTGCATCATTTCTTATGTGCATGCCTAGATTGTAAACTGCTCAAAATCAGAGCCTGTGCCTTAGAGTTTTCTATAACCCTTTGCAATATATGTCACATGCTAGGATCTAAATATATATATTACTTGGTTGATTGGTTCTTCCTGTGTTTTGATTGGAAAGTTTAAAATTGTGGCTCTAGAATAATCTTTCGTATTTCTTTAGCGGTTTTTTAAACAGTC
>NW_016835241.1:0-370 GCF_001698545.2 Rhinopithecus bieti | reverse complement strand
TCTAAATATTATATCTTCTTGCTTCCCTTTGAGATATGTTCATTTCCCCATACAATTAAACAATCTCAATTACTCTTGAGGGAACATAAAATCCTCACTGTCTAATCATGGGTCCTTCCAAATTATTTGTTGGCTTGTGTTTAAAATATGAAAAGATAATGTAGATTTTGTTTTCTTCTTACTGCTTAACCTGAACAAAATGTCATATATACCTCCTGGCCTGTTGCTAAACCAAGAAGAGTCACTTGAATAATGAGCAAGACTGGAGGGAAACCACATTGATAATTTCTCATTACACTATCATCACATACATGGAACTCATCAATGATGCTTATGAAAAAAATGGGTCATTTGTGGAAAAGTGTAAAGA
>NW_016835240.1:0-2101 GCF_001698545.2 Rhinopithecus bieti | reverse complement strand
ACGAGCCACTGTGCCCGGCTAGAAATTATTATTATTTTTTTCAATACCTCCTCAGTGATAGGAGAGTCTTCTGAGCATGATATAAACTGTTCAGGTGGTTTTGGGGAAAAAAAAAAAACTTTAGAAGCCCCTGTTGAGAACAAAGATATATGAGTGTGGAGCAGCCACTTGTGCCAACGGCACTTTCCCAATGAGAAAGATCCACCATGAGTTGAACAACTGCATATAGATCTTTGCAAGGCAAGATAATTTGATAGTAAAATAAGTAATTTGATAGTAAAACCAGAAACTGGTTTCCAGATGCTAAGTCAGATTTCAAGAGCTATTTTTCCACATGTTCTCCTTCTTTGTAGTTTTACTTTCAAATGTGAGGCGTTAAGGCATGTAAGAAAGAATTGATCAGTCATGTTCCAACTATTTAGAAGAACTTTGGGAGTGTAGCTTTCATACTGTCGTCTTTGCCTCCTCTTTCAGCTCGACCATCCAGAGCTTGTGGAAGGCCTTATGCTCATTAATGTTGACCCTTGCGCAAAAGGCTGGATTGACCGGGCAGTTTCCAAAGTAAGTACCACATGAAGGTGTCCATTGGCTCATCTTCGCCCATCTCAAAACAGCTTACCAATTTTTCACTGAGGTATATATACAGTTAAGGGTAAAAATGTTAAGTATACAGCTTGAAGACTGTTTACATATAAAATCACCATCCAATCAAGATACTTCAGAATGTTCCCAGCTCACTAGGGGATTCCCTTGTATCTTTTCCTAATTGATACTTCTTCTCCTTCCCAGAAATTACCTGTTCTGACTGTTGCCACTAGAGATAAGTTTTATCTGTTTTTTTTTTTTTTGAGGCGGAGTCTCACTCTGTCGCCGGGGCTGGAGTGCAGTGGCCGGATCTCAGCTCACTGCAAGCTCCGCCTCCCGGGTTCACGCCATTCTCCTGCCTCAGCCTCCCGAGTAGCTGGGACTACAGGCGCCCGCCACCTCGCCCGGCTAGTTTTTTGTATTTTTTAGTAGAGACGGGGTTTCACCGTGTTAGCCAGGATGGTCTCGATCTCCTGACCTTGTGATCCGCCCGTCTCGGCCTCCCAAAGTGCTGGGATTACAGGCTTGAGCCACCGCGCCCGGCAGTTTTATCTGTTTTTAAACAGTTTTATCTGTTAAATTGGAATCGTAGAAAATGTATTCTTTTTTTTTTTTTGAGATGGAGTCTCACTCTGCTTCCCAGGCTGGAGTGCAGTGGTGTAATCTCAGCTCACTGCAACCTCCGCCTCCTGGTTCAAGTGATTTCTCTGACTCATCCTCCCGAGTAGCTGATACTACAGGTGCGTGCCAGCACACCCAGCTAATTTTTGTATTTTTAGTAGAGATGGGGTTTCACCATTTTGGCCAGGCTGGTCTCGAACTCCTGATCTCGTGACTCACCCACCTTGGCCTCCCAAAGTGCTGGGATTACAGGCGTGAGTCCCTGTGCCCGGCCGAAAATGTATTCTCTCTCTGGTTTCTTTCATTCATCACGATGTTTGTGAAACTCATCCAAGTTGTGTGTAGCAGTAGTTGTAAATTACAATTTGGGCCAGGCACGGTGGCTCATGCCTGTAATACCAGCACTTTGGGAGGCTGAGGCGGGCGGATCACTTGAGGTCGGGAGTTCGAGACCAGCCTGACCAACATGGAGAAACCCCATCTCTACTAAAAATACAAAATTAGCCGGTGGTGCATGCCTGTAATCCCAGCCACTCGGGAGGCTGAGGCAGGAGAATCACTTGAACCTGGGAGGCGGAGGTTGCAGTGACCCAAGATTGCGCCATTGCCCTGCAGCCTGGACAACAAGAACAAAACTTTATCTCAGAAAAATAAATAAATAAATAAATTACAATTTGACCAGGCGCGGTGGCTCATGCCTGTAATCCCAGCACTTTGGGAGGTCAAGGCAGGAGGATCACCTGAGGTCAGGAGTTCGAGACCAGCCTGGCCAACATGGTGAAACTCCATCTCTACTAAAAATACAAAAATTAGCCGGGCGTGGTGGCGGGTGCCTGTCATCACAGCTACTCAGAGGGCTGAGACAGGAGAATCACTTGAAACCAGGAGGCGGAGA
>NW_016835239.1:0-2106 GCF_001698545.2 Rhinopithecus bieti | reverse complement strand
CACCCCCTTCCACCCCTCCTAACCCCTGCCTGTGGCATCTGCACACCAGATTCACACTCTCCCCTGAGTTCTCGCCAGGAGACTTCTTGTTCAAATTGTTACAAAGTTCAGCTGGAAGTTTCCTTCTCCTTGTGGCCTTTTCCCAGTTTCTCTGGCACCCCTCCCCAAGGATCCCTGTGAGGCAAGGCAGAAATGGCTTACTAGGGGACCCAGTGAGCCCACAGGGCTTTTCCCATTGCTTCTTCTACCCCTGTATTTCGCTCAGCTCTCTAAATTGACTCACCTCCAGTTAAGGTCAGAGTCTTCTCCCGTGATCTAGACCTTCAGGTTCCCCAGTGTTCAGGGGAGGATAATCCCCCTCTCCCACTTCCACTGTTTGGGCACTCACAATATTTGGGGTGTCTCCCAGGTTCTGCAGGAGCAATCTGCTTCCTTCAGAGGGTCTGTGGGTTCTCTTGGCTTTCCTGATGTATTCCTGCAGTCATTCTGGGGCAAAAGTTCACAGTGCAAGTCTCCACACGCTGCTCTGTCTGTCCAAGTGGGAGCTACAATCTAGTCCTGCCTCCATCCACCATGATCCCCAGGACTGGCTTCTTTCTCTGTTTTTGTTTTGTTTGCATCCCTCCAAAACTCAGTGTACTATTCTTTTCTTTTCTTTTCTTTCTTCCTTCCTTCCTTCCTTCTTTTTTCTTTTTTCGTTTTTTTCTTTTTTTTTTTTTGAGAAGGAATTTTGCTCTTGTTGCCCAGGCTGGAGTGCAGTGGGGCAATCTCAGCTCACTGCAACCTTTGCCTCCAGGGTTCAAGCAATTCTCCTGCCTCAGCCTCCCGAGTTGCTGGGATTACAGTGGCCCACCAACATGCCCGCCTAATTTTTTGTATTTTTAGTAGAGACAAGGTTTCATCCATTTGGACAGGCTGATTTTGAACTCCTGGCTTCAAGCAATCCATCTGCCTCAGCCTCCCAAAGTGCTAGGATTACAGGCATGAGCCACCACACCCAAGCAATGTACTACTCTTTAAAAGGAGAACAATTATCCCATCTTACACTTTCTATGCCATCTGGTTATCATAAAATTTATTCTGACACTCAAATGAAAGAAAATATAATTAAAATCAATATTATTCAAATCAGAGTGTCCTCTGACAGGTATCACTGGCTGAGAGTTTAGTTCTCATTTTTATAGTGTCAAAACTTTTTGTTTATAATTCACCAAAGAATGACCAAATTTGAAGGGACTAGGTCATTCTACCAAAACTTAGAAGAACATTTATTTTTAGATGGCTATTGTTTCTGTCTGTCCATTATTGCCAGTTCCACCTGTTGATACTCATCCACTGTTTCTGTCAATCTGGTGGGACTATCAATCAGAGCATCTAATCATATGGCCACAGTGATATGGTTTGGATCTTTTTCTCCACGAAATCTCATGTTGAATTGTAATCCCCAGTGTTGGAGATGGGGCCTGGTGGGAGGTGATTGGATAATGGAGGCGTTTCTCATGAACGATTTAGCACCATCCCCTTGGTGCTGTTCTTGTGATAGTGAGTGAGTGAATCATCATGAGATCTCGTTGTTTAAAATGTGTAGCACCTCTCCCCCCACCTCGTGCTCCTGCTCCTGCTCTGTAAGACATCTGCTCTCCCTTTGCTTTCAACTATGATTGGAAGCTTCTTGAGGCCTCCCCAGAAGCCAAGCAGATGCTAGCATTATGCTTCCTGTTCAGCCTGCAGAACCATGAGCCAACTAAGTCTCTTTTCATTATAAAAGAGGACTGGTGTGGCCACAGTGGGCACCAATATGTTGCCAGAACCAAAACTACAGTGCAACCAGTCCAGCTGGTAGGGAGAAGGAGGCCTGCCTAGCAGGACCATCCACCCCTGTCCTGGCCCCAAGCCCAGACTGCCTGCCTGTACTGGACATTGCCTGGTCCAGGAGGCCTGGGCATGATGGTCAGGGGGTGTGTCCCTGGGTTCCAGGCTTGGTGGTCCCTTGGGAGCTGAGCATCCTCTGGGCAGGAGGAGGGCCCACGGTCCATGGTTTGCATCTGCCCCTGGGGGTGTGCCCCCACCCTAGCTTCTCAGCCCCACGGGGACGTGGCCAGGGCT